>NC_029781.3:105612264-105655934 GCF_000817695.3 Arachis duranensis
AAAGTCCAGAAAAGTCTGTGGAAGTACGCTTGAGATTCGTCCACCTGTCCTCCAACTCGAACCGGGCTCGTCTTTAGGACCACAACACTCCCAGGCATCGTCAGCTGGACACCCAAGACCCACCTAGGCAGTTCGTTGTAGGACTCATCCCAGTCACCGTATATGAGGGCAATAGATTTCTGCTTCGCCATCCAAACCCTCCGGTAAGTCGGCCTAAAACCAAAGTGCGCTTCCGTGGCGTTCAGGAGCACCTTGATGCTCACGGATGCATCGGCCCTAACCATCGGCATAATGAAGGCTGAAATCACATGATAATCCAAACTCCTGTGGTCACTAGAGATGGATGTGGCCAGGCAAGTGTGAGGTCCATTGTACCGTTTGACCTCCCAAATGCCCTTGCGCTTCCGGAGACTCAGTCGAATCAACCATGTGCACCCATTCCCAAACTCTGAACACTTGCCCACATACCGGCGATAATCAGACTCCACTACCTTGTACTGTACCCCTCGCCGGATGCTGTAAGTCTTCACACTTAAAAGGGCCTCATCTTTATCCTGGAATTGCTGACCAACCTAGAACTCTCTCAGACCAGTAGTCCCTTCCGCATCTCTAGCTCCGAATCCAACAGCGTGCCAGCATCTCTTGCTCCGAATCCAACAGCGTGCCCTAAAACCCCCTCATGTCTCATGGCGTCCAAGTCCAACGAGGAAAAATGTGGTGGATACTAATGTGTGCCAGAGCTAGAACCACCTACCGCCAATGCAGGCCCATTCGCTTCAATATCATCAGCGCTGTCATCGTCAATCATATCCGGCTCGACGTCATCCTCCTCTTCATCACCCAAAAAACCGTCTCCTACGCCAACAGGTGCAACTCCCACTAAAGCGTTCGGCAAATTTTCCCTTTCCACTACCTCGTCGCCTTCGGTGCCATTGAGGTCAACAGCAAAAGACGGGGAGGCGAAGTGGCATTCAGGTCAACAGCGAAAGATGGGGAGGCGACATGTTGGACCACTGGTTCGTACACAGGGACGGACGAGGAAGCAACGGCAGGCCGGGAACTAGAACCTGCTGCATTCGCTATAGTGTTCGTATTCCTGTTCGAACCGCTGGAGCTGGATACAACATCAACCAGCCGGGCCAACAACTCCGGTGTCCTCACCTCCGGAAACTGCCGCCGACAGAGAAACATTACTTGCAGGTCCGCATCATTGTTAATCGTGAAGCAATCATACTTCACCGTATTCTGTAGCACCGTGACTGGAATGCGATAGAAAAACTTCTTTACTCGCTTCGCACCCTCCAGACCAAGCTTCATCAGTACAGCGCTAACAAGATCATCGTAACTCGTCGTAGATGTTATGACAATACATAGAGGATTCTTATCTGTGAACTTTACTCCGGAACGAGTTTTTCTATTAACAGATCCTCTGTGGTGCACCAAAACAACAAAACTCTCCTCACTAGCCATCCTACTCCCTCTAATGAGAGTAACTCACGTTTGGAACCATATATATACAGTCAGTCTCACACATAGTTCGAACCGGCCTGGTTCGAACTATGATTGGTGTAATTCGAACCAGCCTGGTTCGAATTACATGCAGACATTCTCTCTCTATAATTCGAACCACCTTGGTTCGAATTACCTTCACTCCTAATTCGAACCAGGCTGGTTCGAATTACTAACAAAAAAAAAACCCTAATTCGAACTAAGCTGGTTCGATTTACTAACGAATACAGTTCGAACCAAGCCGGTTCGAATTATATAAAAATACGATCTGGCTTATTGCTGAAACGATTTTTGTTTTGGCGTATTTACGTAATTTTCTGAGCCAGTTGGCTTATTATGGTTTTTTACCCTTTATGTTAGAAAAAGAAAAAAAAAAGGAGAAACCAAAGGCGTGAATGGGTTGTTCCTAAAAGGAGAGAAGAGAATATTCGGATAATGGATAAAGGACCCGAATCCGGTGGGCTTGTTAGGTTGTTGAAATGGGTCACTGGTTTTGAATTTGAAGAGAAAGTTGGGTAAACCATAAAACCAAGGTCGTAGTAGTAGGTGTCTTCTGTTTTCTCTTCTTCTCTTCTCTTATAAAAACAAGGGTACCCAACACTCTCCTCAGTTACACTATCACACATCACACACACTCTTCTACCAACAACAACAACAACATCATCATCATTTGTGTTTGTTCATTTTCTATATTCTCTCGCTGCAAAGCAAAGCAAAGCAAGGAATATTGTGAAATCCATGGATTCTGACTATGGTATTCCCAGAGAGCTCTCAGATCTTCAAAAGATTCGATCTTTATATGAGCCAGAGATTCCTCCTTGCCTACAGGTACGCACTCTTTTTATTCTCTCATCAGATCTCATTTTAACAATTCTTAATTTACTCTCTCTGGAATAATGTGTGATTTTTGGTTTTAATTTTAAATTCTTTCAGGGAACCACTGTGAGGGTTGAGTTTGGTGATGCAACCACCACTGCTGACCCAGCTGATGACCCAACCATAAGGAGGGCTTTTCCAAACACTTATGGACAGCCTTTGGCTCACTTCCTTAGAGCCACTGCTAAGGTCCCTGATGCTCAGATCATCACTGAGCATCCACCTATCAGGTCAGTTTTCCAATCATTTCATCAATCCTGTTCTTGAATGAATTGGTTCTTATGATCCCGAATCTTTGTTGGTGTTGGTTGTTGCAGGGTGGGGATTGTTTTCTGTGGGAGACAGTCTCCTGGTGGACACAATGTTATTTGGGGTCTTTACAGTGCACTCAAGATTCACAACCCTGAAAATGTCTTGCTTGGATTCCTTGGTAATTTTCATCATGGATCTCTTCTGAGCTTCTGTTTATTTACTAAAAATACATTAACTTTTTGTGTATTGATGTTACTTTTAGTGTCCTTGTTTTTTATGTACTTATCTTAGCCTAATATAAAAGTTATCACTTTTGTACAATTGAGTAAAATTAGGTATGCATACACTTTATGTGTTTGTTACTTTTATGCAATGTAATTCTTAAGAGTACTTATCTTTACCTTAAAGGAAAATAGAGTATCTGTTGGGAAAATGAGTAACTAGATTGGAGTGCACTCGTTTCATTATGCAGGTGGTTCGGAAGGTCTATTTGCGCAGAAATATCTCGAGATAAATGACGAAATTCTCTCAACATACAAAAATCAAGGTTGGTTGTGACAAGTAAAATTTGCTGCTATTACTGGTTCAATTGTTTGTCTGAAAATTTCTCACTTATTATCATTCTATGGCTGTTAATTTTCTAGGTGGTTATGATTTGCTTGGACGAACAAAAGATCAGATTAGGACAACAGAACAAGTTAATGCTGCACTTGTTGCATGCAATAGTTTGAAGCTTGATAGCCTTGTTATCATTGGGGGTATACCTTTGTTGGAACTTTATATGTTGCTTAACTTTGAGCTCCAAAAGAGGTTTCTAACCATTGAGATGTATAATATTTTAGGTGTGACATCAAACACGGATGCTGCGCAGCTTGCAGAAACTTTTGCAGTAGCAAAATGCCCCACAAAGGTATATTACTGGTTTCTCTCTACTTTTGTAATTATGTCGACCTATGTGCGAAACAATGGGATAATATATTTTGTTGTTCCAATTGATTGGTTTGAAACTCATCAGTTTTTTATCATATCATAAAAGACTAAGGTATTTGGGATTGTGCAGGTGGTTGGTGTTCCTGTAACTTTGAATGGAGATCTTAAGAACCAGTTTGTTGAAACCAATGTTGGTTTTGATACAATTTGCAAGGTACTTGTCCTTCGATCTTCAGTTTGCATGATTCTCAAGTTTCAACGTATGATGAAGCACAATTAATATGGTTCTTATAGGAGATATGTTGCTATTCAGAAGCTTGTAGTGTTGATTATATCACTTATTATAAAATGCAACAGTGGACAACTTGTTTTCAACATGATAGGCAAATGACTTTTGTGCCATGTCAGCTTGGAAGATTGTACTATGAAATAATGATCAATTGATTTTTATATGTTGTTTCTGTATAATTAGGTGAATTCTCAACTCATCAGCAATGTCTGCACTGACGCCCTCTCTGCAGAGAAGGTAAAGAGGCACATTCATATGTTTATATTTTGTTTGCTTGTGTAAGCTCTTTATTCTAGTTAGTTTTCTTCTCACTACCTTTCTGACGAAATCTTCTTTTCCAGTATTATTATTTCATCCGTCTTATGGGACGTAAGGCATCACATGTTGCATTGGAGTGCACCCTCCAGTCCCATCCAAACATGGTTAGTCTTTTCTTTTCTTGCATCCTTCATGGCTGATCATGCTAATTGCTATAGTTCCTTGCTGACAAACTATACTTTAATAATGTATCTGTGCAGGTTATTCTTGGTGAGGAGGTTGCCGCATCAAAGCTTACCCTTTTTGATATTGCAACACAGATTTGTAATGCAGTTCAGGCTAGGGCAGAGCAAGGTGTGGATTATTTGCAGTTCCTTGACTCGGTCTTTATTTATTTCCTTTCATTTCTGAGATCCATATTCCTTTGTCTTTGGTCAGACAAATATCACGGAGTAATCCTCCTGCCGGAAGGACTAATTGAGAGCATTCCTGAAGTGTATGCACTCTTAAAGGTAACATCCCCTCCTCAGCAGTCTGGCCCACCTGGGCATGAAACATTTCGAATCATTTATATGCATTTGTATACTGTTGATGAAAATGACGGTACCATTTGAGTGTGTATGGAACACAATTATAAAGGAATTGAATTGATTTTACTAATCAATAAAATTTCAGTGTTTGTAGTTTGTAATTTAAAATCCTATCACTTTTGATGGATTTAGATGGAAAATGATTTACTTTATTCTTGATATATTCTATATCTGCAGTTGTTATATACTTATATTGGTGGATTCAGAAGGATAAAGAGAAAAATGTAAACTAGTAAAATCATTAAATCAAATCAAATAGATTTTAGTTTTGATTCTTTCCCCATTCCAAACACCCTTTATGTCATTGATGTTAACTTAGCCGTTATCATTACAGTTTTTCTGTCTTCCATGATAGAGTTTAATGTTACCTCTATTATCTTTTTGTTCCTCAGGAAATTCATGGTTTACTCAGACAAGGTGTCCCCACTGACAAGATATCTTCTCAGCTTTCACCATGGGCATCTGCTTTGTTTGAATTTCTTCCACCCTTTATTAGGAAGCAGGTTGGTTCATTTGTCATGTTAAAAACTGACCTTGTGTAAATTTGGCTCTAATGTGTAATGGTAATGATAAATCTAACAATGATATTAATGTTGCAGCTACTCCTCTACCCTGAATCAGATGACTCTGCACAGTTATCTCAGGTAATAATCAACAGATGATTTGTTGTTTAGATAAATTGTTAGAATTTTAGTCCCTTCATGTCTTCTTTTTAATATCTTGCAGATTGAGACTGAGAAATTACTAGCATACCTTGTGGAGGCCGAGATAAACAAGCGTCAGGTATGGTTATTGTTTCGGTTGCATTGTCTTCTATTCCTTATATTTTGAAGTGTTATGTATTTGATTGTCTGTTCCTTTGTGGTGTTCCCCACTGCAATTTGAAGTGTTATGCATTTGATTGTTTGTTCCTTTGTGGTGTTCCCCACTGCAATGAGTCAGATTCCTTGTAAACAATATGGTGGATGCTTTTCCAAAATATTAGTGTTGAATTGAAATTATCAAGGATGAGTTGGTTTTGCACGGCTTGACCTTGAATTGCACTTTCTCCTATCTAGTTGGTTCCAATTTGATCCTTGATGCCAAAAGTAACCTGGTCTTGGACTCTTGGGCCTTAATTGCTTCCTAGTGACATGAAGTGTAAATGATCCTTTTCTGCCTGGATGTTATCGACAGAAAGAAGGCACTTACAAGGGGAAGAAATTCAACGCAATTTGCCATTTCTTTGGTTACCAAGCTCGTGGATCTCTGCCATCGAAATTTGACTGTGACTATGCATATGTAAGTTGATTTGGTTTCTTTAGGACCCTTTCTGATCAGCATCATCTATTCATGTTTCCCTATTTTATTAACAACTTTTCGATATTATTCTAGGTTCTCGGACACATCTGCTACCACATACTGGCTGCCGGTTTAAATGGATACATGGCAACTGTAACTAACCTTAAGAATCCTGTGAACAAGTGGAAGTGTGGTGCTGCACCAATCACAGTATGTATTCCTTTGTTCTTTTCCTGACAACAAACACTTTGATTTTGATACCATCAATCATGGTGAATATTCACTTGTTTCGTTTGTTTACGATGCACTTTAGGCTATGATGACAGTGAAGCGCTGGTCTCCAAATCCTGGAGCCACATCAATTGGAAAACCTGCCATTCATCCAGCTACTGTGGATTTGAGAGGCAAAGCATATGAGTAAGACTTTTGATTGCATCCCGGCATAAATGTTTGAATGATTGAACAATTTTCTTTGTTAATTCTATTGATTAGTTAGTTTATTTATTTGATTTCATAAGATTTAATTTACTTTCGGAATTTGGATCCAATATAGTTTGACCTAATTTAAGTCTCAATAGTTTAAGAATTATATTTGCAATTAGGTTGACTATTTAGATGGAGTTTTGATTCATGATTGTAACTTCCCTTTCACTATGTGATCTAAGTTCTTGATAGTTAAGATGGGCCTAATCTGATGCACAATGATTTCTTGGTTGCAGCCTGTTGAGACAAAATGCCACAAGCTTCCTCATGGATGATATCTACAGAAATCCGGGTCCGCCTCAGTTCGAAGGCCCCGGTGCGGATGCCAAGCCCATAAGTCTTTCTGTTGAAGATCAGGACTATATGGGTCGCATCAAGAAACTTCAGGAGTACCTTGAACAGGTCAGTGCAAGAACCTTTTAAGACATAATTATCTTATTCAATGCTTCATAATGAAATCTTCAAACTTGTGCTTCAGCTGATTTATTTTCTTCTTCTTGTTTCAGGTTCGAACAATTGTAAAGCCGGGATGTCCGCAAGAGGTACTGAAAGCAGCGCTGAGCGTCATGGGATCCGTCACGGAAGTTCTGGCCGCAATGTCTGCATCTTCCAGCAACAACCTGTCATCTCTTTGACAACATGTGCTCAATTTTCTGATGTAGCCATTTTTGCCCTTTTTTTTACACCTTTTTTTTTTTTCATTTTAAGTAGCTAGTTGATGGTGGAAATAAAAGTGTAAGATCTGACATGTTGCATTGTCAACATGAAAGATTGCTGCGAGTGTATTCAAAAGTTTTGGCTCTATAACGGTACTACTAGATAACCTGGGTTGATTCTTTTGAGTAAGTGAGGCTTCTATGTGACATAACACATTCTTGGACAATGTAGCTTGGTTTTTTGTTTCAAGTGAGCTCGTTTTTTTTACAAACTTTTTATGAAAAAACAGTAATTTAATTGTTTTGTTTAGTTTAACTTGGGCAGAAATGAGAAATCATTAGAGAGGTTAAAATTCAGTTGGGATAGTCACCAAAAAAAAAATTTCAGTTGGGATTATAGATTTGTTTCTTAGTATAGTATCGTGTCTGAGTTCTATTTAAGGATCTGTCGCTGGCCAATGGATTGTTGCATGTACAAGGTGGGATTCAAACTTTTGACATTTGCTTAAGCAGACGAGTGAGCTGACCATTCAACCAATTCAATCGAAGTTGATTTGAATGCGGTTTAATTAACCATGTGTGTTGTTCCCTAATCCCTTAATCTCTCTTTCAAATGACAAAAATATATGGACCTATCAAAATTTGTTCCCTTAATTTTTCTTTCAAATGACAAAAATATATGGATCTATCAAAATTCAATCACTAAGCTAAATTAATTCTTATGTATATATTATTTAATTTATTTTTAATATATATTTTATATTGATAATTGATTTAGTAATTAAATTTTTGTATTGATAAATATGATTGTTTAAATAGTGAAAAAAGTAGAACACAAATTTGTGTCCTTTTTACCATAGGCTACTAATTTGGTAAAATATGTATTTATTTATTATGTTTTTTTTGGTATTTTTGTTCATACTATTTGAAAACAGTAACCAAATATAATCTTACATTTATCAGTTATGAATGGAATTTGGATAAAGATTAACATAAGGTGAAAATTCTGGTAGATTTAATTTTATGTGAAACTAATAATTAAAAATCGTTAAATATTAATTTAGTCAAATTTATCAAAAATTGTTAGATAATAATTTAGTCAAATTTATTTATTTAACAATTTTTAACTATTAACTTCATATAAAATTAACTATAACTAACTGACTTTCTATCTACATATAATCACTTGATAACAATTTTATTTTAATTACTCTATTGGTCTCTATAATTTCACAAAATTTGTAATTAGATCTTTGTATTTTTTTTTTTAATTGAGTTTTTGTATCAATTTTTTTTTAATTGGATTTTTACATTTTTTTATTTGGGTTTTTGTATCAATTTTTTTGTTTTAGTTGGATTCGTATAAAATTAAGTCAATTAATGCTAAGAGGACCTAATTAAAAAAATTAATATAGAGAACCAATTAAAAGAAGAAAAAAAAGTATAGAGATCTAATTGAAAATTTTGCGAAACTATAAGACCAACGAAGTAATTAAATCAAATAAAAACACATGGAAGTGGGGGTGGGCTAGGGTGTTAACAAGCTAAAAGAAGTAGTAATAAGCCACAAACACCCGCACTCTGTTGCTTCTCTGTTGTCTGGGTTGCTCCTCCGTAGACCTTAGCGTAAGGGGGTTCACTGTATCGCATAATTTTCTAACATTCCAAAATGCGCCATCGCAACGTTCCCCAATCCATGGACCTCGAGATGGAAGCCACAGGATTCGAATCCGAAGAAGAAGAAGAGGAAGAAGACGATGAAGACGACGAAGAAGAACAACATCCTCAAACCAATAACAACTACAACAACCCTTCTTCCTCCAACTCAAACCCTAACAGCACCACTGAGCCCTACATCGGCATGGAGTTCGACTCCGAGCTATCCGCACGCGCCTTCTACAACGCCTACGCGCGTCGCATCGGCTTCAGCACGCGCGTCAGCGTTTGTCTCCGCTCCCGAAAGGACTCCTCCGTTATCCGCCGCCGTGTTGTATGCTCCCGAGAGGGCTTCCGCCGCAACCCTGAGAACCACGACCCTAAGCGCCACCGCTCCGTGACACGTGTCGGCTGCAAAGCTCAGATCACCGTCAAGAAGAAGGGCCCACTCGGCAAGTGGTACATCTCCAAGTTCATCAAAGACCACAACCACGACCTCGTCCCTCCCGATAGGGTCCACTGCCTCCGCTCCCACCGCCGCGTCAACGGTGCCGCCCGCAGCCTCATCGATACTCTTCACGCAGCTGGCATGGGCGCTGCCGAGGTCATGACGGTACTCATCAAGGAGTCTGGCGGCATCGACAACGTCGGCTTCACAAAAGTTGACTGCCAGAACTACATGACGTCATCTTCTAAGAGGAGCCTCGGGAGTGGGAACCAGCTTGTCTTCGATTTCTTGAAAAAGATGAGTGAGGAGGATCCTTCTGGATTCTTCTACTCCTTCCAGGGCGATTCGGAGAGTTCCTCAGGTAACATCTTTTGGGCTGATGGCAATGCCAGGAGGAATTATGAATATTTTGGAGATGCTGTTGTTTTCGATATGGCGTATCGGAGGGGACGCTATAAAGTACCCTTTGCGCCTTTTACTGGATGGAACCATCACGGGCAGCCGGTGCTCTTCGGCTGCGCCCTGATGCTCAACGAATCCGAGGCGTCCTTCGTGTGGCTTTTTACCACATGGCTTCAAGCAATGTACGGCCGGCATCCTGTGTCCATTACTACTGATCAGGACAGGATAATTCACTCTGCTGTCTTGCAGGTTTTCCCAGATACTCGTCACCGGTTCTCCAAGTGGGACGTGTTCGGTGAGGTTCAGGAGAGGCTGATTGATGTGTGTGGAGTGCATCCTGAGTTTGAGTCTGAGTTTCGACGGTGCGTGAACTCGGCGGAGACAGTTGATGAGTTTGAGTCTAGCTGGAAGTTCCTTGTTGGGAGGTATGAGCTTCTGGATAATGAATGGCTTCAGTTGATGTACAGGAATCGCCATCAATGGGTGCCTGTTTATCTCCGCGACACCTTTTTTGGCGATTTGTCTGCCATCCATGGGAGTGATACTAGCAGCTCGTACTTTGATGGGTTTATTAATGCCACGACTACCGTCCAGACGCTGATTAAGCAGTATGAGAAAGGAGTCGCGGATCGATATGAGAAGGAAGTGAAGGAGGATTATGATACGCTGAACACCGCACCGGTTTTGAGAACTCCTTCTCCAATGGAAAAACAAGCGGCTGGTCTCTACACGAGGAAAATATTTGCAAGGTTCCAAGAGGAATTGGTTGAGACCCTTGCATATGCTGCTACGTTGATGGATGATGCAAGATCACAAGCTACTTATCGGGTGGCGAAGTACGGGGAGGAGAATAGAGCGCATTTTGTTAGGTTCAATGTCTTCAGGAAGAAAGCTAGCTGCAGCTGCCAAATGTTTGAGTTTGCGGGTCTTGTCTGTAGGCACATATTAGCAGTTTTTAGGGTCATCAATATTCTTACGCTTCCGTCCCATTACATCTTGAAAAGGTGGACGAGAAACGCAAAGAGTATCTTGTTGGATAAAGGAGCTCGAGAATTGCAAAATAGTCTGGAAGAGTGTTACTCCTCTCGCTACGATAGTTTGAGCCGGGAAATTATGAGTTATGTAGAAATGGGGGCAGAATCATCGGATACTTATAGCGTTGCGCTGAATGGTCTACGTGAGGCTGCGAAAAAGGTTGCGGATGCAAAGAAACCTCGTCCAGCTCCCGTGCAAAGTACTTCAGATAATAATGAAAACCATGAGAGTAGTCAATCTAGTGATACAGTCAGTACCTTTTCCCTTCCAATAGAAATTTTCATATTCCTTTTGATGTCATATTTGTTAACAAAGCATGCATTATACTTTGGACTTGTTATAGTTTGGAAAACTAGACTCGATTCATTATTACACGCACGTACCCAAACATGCAGTTTGATTGCTTTAAAATCTGGTTACTGTCTCAGCTTATCTTGCATATATGTAATTGTTTATATTTGATCATATGTTTTTCTCTTAAGGATTGTGAGAAGGGAGTTAAGTTTTGAATAGTGACAGACCGGAAAAAAATTAAAGGGGATGTTAAACAGGACACATTTGTTATTTAAAACGCAGTGATGAGCATACATTGCAATCTATTATCATGCCCAAGATAGTGGTTTTAGTGGGTTGTTTTGGCTGCAATTTATGAATCAAAAGGATAATTTAGGTATTAGGAGGAGTAAATAAATCAACAGAGCTTGATTTATGTAGATGTCGACTTCCAGATAAAATAATCCGATAGTTAAAAGTCTTATGAGGGTGTATTTGAAATGGATGTCTTTCTTTTTGTTGAGCATGAAAGATCTGTTGGAAATCTAGACATGCTTATGACTGGACAGCTTTTGCATCAATAAATGTATGTGTTACCTATTAAGTTTATTTCATATTAGACACTATAACTAAGAAAATTAAGAATTGATCTTCTGTCCCTGTTCTCAGTATTAGGTATATATATATGGACCTCTATTTGTATCAATCTGTTCTGAATGTCTTTTTGATGCATGTTGAATGGTACATTTGGATTTTAATTTCTAAAGAATGCCAGCTCAGATATAACATCCTTATTGAAGTTAAAAAAATTTTCTTTGTAGGATCAGGATAAGAAAATTCAAGAGTTGACTACTGAGTTAGAGGGTGCTCGGCAGCGATGTGAATCGTATAGGCAAAACCTGTTTGGCTTACTAAAAAATATGGAGGAGCAGAAGTTAAAAATATCTGTTAAGGCTCAGAGTGTTAGGCTAAATCTAGGAAGTGAATTGGTAGCTGAAGAAAGTAAGTAGCTGATGGAGGTAAGTTTGGTAACTGGATTCATATCTAGGTAATTGGATTTAAATCTGATATCTATTGGTGCATATATGATGAAAGATGATACAGATGTTTTCTGCAATGAAAGTAGTTAGTTACTTTGTTCATAGTTATTTTGTAGCCATAGCTGATCCTAAATTGTATTTAAGGGTTGAGGTAAATTTCTGGAAGGAGGTTTGAAGTCATGAAATCTTCTGTTAGTCATTAATAGTTGATTTTAAGTTAACACAAATTTTGCAATTCTTTTTAGCAGTTACCTAAGCCATAGAGTATACGGCCTGAATGATGATAGTAGTTAGTTAATTTGATTTTATTCTCACTTTAATGACCTGAATAGGACTTGTCTTTAGGAAGCTAACCACTGTTATCTTTTGAGGTAGGAATCCTCTTTTTGATAATACTTATTTACTTGGTTTCCTTGAAGGCATACTATACATACTTCTCAAGAACTGTTTTAAAGATGGTAAAAAAGAATTTAGATTGTGAAGTGTTTTTCTGACTGGTCACTCATTAAAATTTCTAGTTTATATACAACCAAATAAGCATGATAATACAGCTTGAAACTGTACAAGTTAAATGGAGCAAATGGCATACACCATCTGCTATTGGAACAAAATGTAACAGATTTTTATCCCCTAATTGCAGGGAATTCTTGTTTGTGAGGTTTGATTTTTGGAGGAGGAAGGAAAAGGCGTGAAGTATAAAGTGTAGTCTTTCTTACTTTGGACCCTTCCTTTTCATCTCCCTCCAAAATTCCTACTAGCAACATATCCCTAGGTTCAAAAGACTTATGATACAAGCCACATGAAATACGTTGACCAAAAGGTTAGAGAGATTGAAGTGAGTGATAGCTCCTACAAAAGATACATAGCATGATAGTTTTAGCTCCACATCAATTCAGATATTACCTTAGTGTAAAGTACTATTAGTGTAGCATAAGCACCTATATTCATGGATGGTGGAACTGCATACTGGATCAGAAGAACAAACTGATACAATGGATCTAACTGCACCATGCCTAGTTGAGCTGCCCATTTAATAATGAAGATTCCAGACACAGGAAGGATTATATATCTTGAAATGATGATGCCTATAATGATACTTTTATCAATTTCTGATCCTTTCAAACCTATAACAAACCTAGCCACTGTTAGGTTCCTGTAATCTTGTGTAATGGGGAATTTAAACATGAAAATTGAGGAGTTAGGACTCTTATGAAAAAAGGAAAAGAAAATGAAGCATTAGGAGACTCTCTGTCAATTACCACCTTTAAGGAGATTTCCCCCAACTATCAAAGTGAGAGAAGGAATCGCTGCATCTCTGCCATCATTAAAAGATATTATTATAAAGGAGTGGATTAAGTCAACTAGAGAACTGAAACCAATTTTACATCTCAAATATATAGCAATGCAAGACTATAGTTTTATACCCTAAGAAGGATGTTGAGTCCTGAATCACATGTAGTGGAGCTTCATTGCCAATCAAAGCCTTTTGCATTTGGGGGACCAATCCAACCATAAACCCAACAATCTACACAGGATGTCTCAATGTTAAATAGAATATAGATTTAAGTGTTAGATTAGCTTATTTTAGGTTCATAATCAACTTTTTTCTCCTGCCATTGAGGCTATTTTCGTAAAATTAGATATTTGCTAAATCTGCTCTAAGTACTCAGAAATTAACTATGTGAAGTAATTTCAATAGTGAATGGTTAGGTCAATAACAAGCTGTTTTATCTAATTCTGACTTTTGATTCCATGAATGAAATTTTCATTCAATGTATTGTCTCCTTTTTCCTCTTAATAAATTTAACCATGTTCTAGACTTCTAGTGTTTGGTACAAGTTGTTCAACCATGTTATTAGCTTTCATGATTAAGGAGATGTAATGTAAACCATACCGCTCCAATGGTGGATGGAGCAAATGCTTCTTTCAGACTGGCCTTTCTAAGGAATAATTGCAGACGCTTTGACATGTTAGCTGTACCTGCCACCTGCCATTCAGCAGTCTATTCAGTACTTTGCTTCAACTTCAATAATGCAGCCAAAACTAGTGAAGTAATGTTGTATATTGATGTTTTATCTTTCAGTATTTGTTTATCACTTTATCAATTATAGATATGAAAAATTTAGTGGTCTCACAAGAAAATGTGGTTCCCTATTTCATTTGGATATTGGATTTTAATACGAAAGCTTATTGCATTCCAAGTATAATAAAGGTGAAATAACAGCTATGGCCTACATATCTTAAATTACTGCTGTCTACTATTTTATTTGACTATTTCTTTCTTTTTTCTTCCTTTTTTTCAAAAAAAAAAAAGACAATTTACTACATAGAACTATTAGATAGAGAGATGGGGAAAAAAGGGGAAAAAAACATGAGGACTAGCATTTGCGTAGTTGGTTTTTGCATTGGAAAAAAGAAAGAGAAAAAAAAAAAAAAACCTCATGTGTTGCTTCAGAGGTAGTGCAGGGTAGGAGAACATATTGATCCTTAACATTCTTGTTGGATACAAGTAAAGGTTCTGAACAACTAAGGAGCTCTGGTTCTGAGTACTTTCTTGGAGAATCGTTGTGGTCGTTTGCAGCATTATTGCAATTGCTTGTTCCTCTTGTAGAGACCCTGACTATGTTATATACATAGGTCCACAAATATACGTTTCCCATCTGAACTATCACGATAAGCGCACAAAGTAAATTATAGTTTAATATGAATTGAGTTGGAGACTTGAAAGGGTTGAAAAGCTAAATTCTAAGTTTGTCAATAATAATAATAATAATAATAATAATAATAATAATAATAATAATAATAATAATAAGGATTATAGATAAGTCTTGCATGGGAATTAATGTTATAATCCAAATTCCATTGTGTTTTTATATCTGTGATTCTCATAAATTTAACATGATTTATATATGTGCAATGGGATGGGAAAATTACATTGTTACCAAGCAAATTTATTTTAGAAATGTTATTTGCATTATTTTCGTATTATATGCCAAGTTGATATACATTTCTTTACTATTTAAGGGGGGCGTGAGATTTGTCTCATTTAATGTGGAATCTAGTTTTACATTTTGTTTAATGGTAAATAAATATGCATAAACTTTATACGCAAAATAGAATATGTAAATTAAATAAACAATTTTACCGCAAGTGAGAGGGAAGCATAAGCTATTCCATAGGTGCTACAAGTATGAGGATCCCCAAACGGGCTTCCTTTTTCTTGACACACTGCTGGGACTATAATCAAAAGCAAGTTCCCTAAATTACCTGTTTCAAGAACCAAATAATAACAATACTCTGGTGATGCCCACATATTTTTATTTTAAAAAATTTGAATAAAACTTTAGTGTGGCGTTAAAAATACCTGCAGCAGTGCAACCAATAATAATACCCCTCAGATGCTGAGGTGCTCTGCTTAGGTGAATAACCAACAATCCAAGAATTGAACCAATCACAAATGTGATAAGTATGTTTATTGGCATGAACCACCTATGCCACACAAATTAAAAGACTGGTGTCTCAAAATACAATCCAATAATGGAAAATGTACTGAGAACATAAATGGTAATGACAATTAATATAGAACTCTTAAGATAATTGGTTGTTCTCGCTTTGAGTTGACAAATGAATGAAACAGAATCTCACTCACAGTTTCACCATACTATTGTATGTAATTGTGCTGGCTAGATTGTCTGCTATCAGGGCTGGATTTAATACGTAAAACGCTAACTGTTGATGCATAGAAAAAACTTATAAGCAGTAACCAATTTGAATATATAGAAATGTTTCAAAACATTATAGTATGAAAGAGAATAACACATAATGAGTGAATAAAATAGAAACTCACAATATTTAAGTGCTTCCTTGCATCTGTTCCCAATATATTAATACTATCTAAAGCAAGAAATGAACCAAGTGCTGTGATTAATAAAACTTTCAACACCGGCATGGATGAAGCAATGAAGATATCTATAAGCCCCATTATCTTTATTTAATCTAAGCTTTAACTTGTATAGTGCTTATATATATACAAGTTTTCTCAATGTCAAGTTGTCAAGTAGCCAAGTATGCTTAAAAAATAAAAATACTCTTATCATAAAGGAAAGGTGCAAATAAAAGTGCAAAGTAACAAACTCCGATCTACGTAGTCTTGACAACATTCTAGGTCCAACGTTATGTGAAACTAGTGGATGAGTTCTGTCCTCCACTTTCAGCTGACTAAGCCTAACAACTATGGTCCATATTAAAGATTTTGCATGTTATATTTTCTTTAGGATGAAATATTAAGGTTAATAATACACTTGTGATACATAAAACGCCAATCTCTTTTCCATGCTACGAGGTATCAATGTCTAGTTCTTCTTGTACACTTTCACTGCCCTATATATCTCTTAATCTCTATGCTGGGGAGGTTCTAACTTGAGAGTGGGACACATCCTCAGTGCCCCACCACAACAAATTTCGATTGTTTTAAAATTAAAGTTCCAATTAAATAGGAACCATAAATTTACCGGACAAACAATTTCATTGATTTTTTTTTTTTTTTGGGTGAATTATATATAATCATGTATAGAGTGATATTATCAAAAATAGAAAAGACAATATTATTTTATTTATTTTTCATTTTAATAAAAAAAAGTTTGTTTAGATATATCTATTTCTCATTTACTTTAAAAAATAAAAACTAATTTAAAAATGAATGAAATCAAGAAAATGCTAACTTTCACTTTTTTTTAATAGAAATTTGCAAATTTTACTCTTTTAGTTGGATATAATTATCTTTTTTACACTTTTTCGTTATAAACTTAAATGAGGATAACTATTTTAGTAATTTAATACTTATAAACAAACTTCTTATAAACAAATTTATAAAGCATTAAGTACAAACTTCATAATTGCTCGCGTTAAAATAGCTGTGTAAATTTTTTGGGCATTTTGCCCCACTGATAAAACATTTTTGTAAATGCATTTGAACAATAACTTGAAAATTTTTCAACTATGAGTAATCTAGGTCATTTATTAGCAAAACCCCACAAATAAATGAAAGAATGTATATTAATATAAGAAAGTATAATTTATTAAAGAGAGAAAAACTAAGCATGATCAAGAAAATTGAATAAATAAAAACATGAGGAGATTCGTCTATAAATAAAAATTGAACCGTGATAATATTTAGGGAATGAATTCTTTCAATTTTTTTTAATTAAAAATGTAAAGTATAATCTCTAATCTTTTAATATTTTTTCTCATGTTTTTTCTTAATTCAACTTATAAATTATATGATAAGAAACCACACTTTACATTCTCAAATAAAAAAAAAAAAAATTGAGAAGATCTAATGTGGTAGCATTCATCCCTTAGAGGATAAAAGTTAGCATTGCCCTTAATTAAATTCCCAATTTTAAATAGCACATATATTGAGAACATAATTGAAAAATTATTAGAAAAGAATTGCAATACAATAGTTATAACCGTTATGAAAAAGAATATAAATAAATAAATAATTAGATAGAATATACATAATTGAATATTTCTTTTTCTCTAAATAACATCAGATACCCATAAAGTCTTCATACAGCACAATTGCATATTTTTCTTATTTGCAACAATACAATAACAAGGAAAAAAGGAAGTCAGGACTTGTCAGTCAAATAGAAGCAAAAATCTGCTAAATGAACAAACTGATTCAACTCCTCAAAGTTCCACTGCTTCTACCTTCTTTTTTTTTCATTATTTATGTATTTGTTTATTTATTTTTTTGGGAAGTACTCATAAGTAACTGGAAATCTGGAATACTACTTGCATGTAAATGCCATAAAACATCATTATCATACTCTTTTCTTCCTTTATTTTCAATGTGACAATGCTCTTAGCACTTAACAATTGGCATGCATATTATATATATAACCTAACTGTAAACTTAAGGCAGGGAAAAAACTCAAAAGTGGTTGTTGAAAAAAAATGTTGATGTTAGATTTGCTTCCTTTTCTCATATCTGTGTATCCACCAGCAATATTGTCAAGAAGGCTTCATGGGCAATAGATCTGCTATTGATTCTGCTCCATACATCTTAACCAGTTCAGCCTGTTCCTCAACCAAATCACACACTTTCTGTTAGTATTGTTTCCTCGATATAAAAAGCTCTTTGCCTTCACGTTTAAGCATTTAGAGATCATGAAAAACGGAGCAAAAAACCATCATGAGAACAAATTCAGTCATGCAACAAACAGTTCCATGTTTCCACAAGTACTAATATAATTGATAACATGGAGTACCAATTTTACCAATAGTTTATTCACCTACGTTGCAAACTTTGTAGCGAGAATATAACATAAGGCTTATTGTATAGAATGAATCTAATTGCTTCAGTAGAATGAAAGAAATATGACTTAAGAAAAGATATTTAAATTAAGCACCTGGATAGAATCGTTTTCATTGCTGAGATCCATACATTCCTCTGAAAGCCTTATAAGCATGTGTGTGAGTGAGGAATTTTCATCCTTTAAATTGTCCATGTTTCCACGTAGCTCTTCGCATTCTTTCTGCCAAATACAAACGTTTAAAACATCATATGGAAGACTGATTAAAAAATCACTATACACAATAGTATATGAATACAAAGCTAGCAAAAATAGGCAAAAAAAAAAATATGACAAGAAAGAGAAGCACGAGAAAATTTACTACTTCCACTGTAATAGTATAAGAATTGAATCAACAACTCGATTTTAACCTTTTATTTAAACAGTGCTTAATTCTTAAAAGCAAAACATTTCATATTTAATTGACCATGCTTGCTGCCTAGCAAGTCATTTTACTGGTATATATAGTATACCTGTTTTCTTAACCTTGATCTCTTGGCTGATTCGCGATTAGATAATCTTTTTCTTTCTTTCCTTATTTCATCATTTTCCTGTAAAAGAAATAAAACAAGATGCACTTGGTAAGAAACAATAAGCCTGATCACATGGGTAATAATATTGAGGATACCTTGGGCAAGGATTTACTTTCAAAAGTTTACAAAGGACAACCTAGTTTTCAATGCAGCACAGATCTCTAGGTAGAAGACTAATAACAAAATGCTAGTAGCATTTTATATGAAAGGCTCTTAATTGACAGGAACAGGATATGGAAAGCAGAAAGAACAAGTACAAAATTACTCATATGAAAACCTTAGAGAATTTGAAGATATAACTTCTTTAATGATCACTTGAAACGAAACAAGAAAACAATATAAGAGCAATGACATAAAATGAATCTCATAGATTTAATGATAGTACAGGACAGATAGTGTAAATATAGTAGTATCTAGGATCGTAGTAATTTAAAAATAAATGTCAACAATCATGCTAGGTGTACACCAAAATCAGCTACTAAAGTCAACCACCAGAGTAGAATATAGATTGGAATATAAAGTATACATTAAAAATGAGTTAAACTATATTTGTATTGTACACAAATATACAGTGGCTGATTTTAATGTATAGATAGCATTTTTGAAATGCCAAACACCGATTAGTTCATCATCCTCATAAATTTTACCAAGCATTATCGGCCGAGTATCTAGTCATATGATATACCAAGGTTAGCGTTTACGACAGTAAAGTGCAGCTTAAAAAATATATCTCATGCTTAAAACTCAATTTAGATTATAGCAAGCATGAGATATATGTTTTAAGCCGTACTTTACCATCATAAATGCTAACCTTGGTAAACAACCATGTGTCAAAGGAATTTACAAGATAGGTCTAAAATTGAAAAGCGGAAAACCAGCATGATCATTTCTTTCTTTTGGTTGGCTTTTCCGTCTATCTCAAATTAAAATCTAAAGTTGATTGGTGGCATTGCATATTTTAAATTTTGTGATTAAGAGATAACCACTTCAACAAGGCCTTTTCAGTACACCATAGGCATGCTAATTCACAAAGAATCAGTATCTCCGTTAATAACTAGATTGTGTTCTTTGTTTTGTTTAATAAATTAATCAAACAGGACATGTAATTCCCAAACCCTTTTAAAAAGAATTTTACCAGTTTTGCAAGTTTAGCAACACTGGCAGAAGCATTCAGACCAGCCATTGTATCCTTGTGTTGTTTTCTTGAATTTACTGCATATGGGAAAATGCAAGATCATTAGTCAAATTAACTACACTAAATTCTAGTTACTTTAAGTGCATCTTGTCTTCAAAATACAGCAGATAATAAAACATGAACTTTCATCCCTTTTCAGAACTAAATCACGGCTTTAAAGTATACCATTTTCAGACACCACATTGCATTTCTGCTTTGGTGAAGGGAAATCCTGCAACAGAAAACAATCAGTTAACCTTAAGTATTAATGGTAAAAAATATGTTACATTATTCAATTGTACATGTATTAAAGGGCCGGAAAATATAAAAACTCAATTTATCCACATACATGTTTACTGTCATGGCCTTCATCTGAAGGTTCTTTGCCTCCACTTGCTCCACTCATGTCATGGTTTGGAGTTGAGCAGATGATCTTAATTTCTTTTGCTTCCTTAGTGATTGAGCTTTTAGATTGTAAGCTTCCATTACATTTTTTAATTGAATCCTCGTTATTTGCACCAAACATCCTTTGTATTTTTTCAGAAAAAACTGATGCAGCATCCTGATCAAAATGCGAAGCACTTGTATCATACATACGCAGTTCTACTTGTACAAACTCGTATAACTATAATTTTTTTTTTATGGTTAACAAGAACTCAAATTGAGCATGGTAGTCCAAAACTTCCTCAAAGAAGAACCAACACAAGACAAACAGAACAAACAAAATACCCCAGTAGCTTCACCAAAAACAAATCTAAGCTAAAAAACTTAAATACCCTCAAAGCAACACCATAACTTAGCAGACTATCCAAATACTATCCTGTCATACATGAAGTACCATATTAGCATAGTCCAACACCTAATTCCTGATCCTTTGCACCTCCTGCATCATCTCATGTTAAAGTACTTTTCTAAACTTGAACTCCATGCATTGCCAATATTATATCTGCCTTCTGCACTTAAATATCATCTGCATTTCTAAAACTATATCACAGTCCAGCATCCATTTTCTCACCGGTAAACAAAAACTTCAAATAGTCAACATCTTATCAGATAGATTGCTCTAGGAGAATGAATTATTCATGAACTATTAACCAGTACAATATGAAAATATGCTTAAATCCCTAGAAAAATAAATTACAAAATAGTTCAAATAGATTAAGGATTACCCCAGCAGGCCCAACTACTGGGACAGCACTTGGTTGTTGCTGCTGATTTGGAATCACTCCAGCTATAGCAGAATTATTAGAAATCCTCATGGACTCATGCAAAAAATTATATTGAGTGATGGTTGACTGCACCAAACAACATAGAATTATAAATTGAAGCACATGATTTATTGTTTAGTCATAGTCAAACAGAGAGCAACCTAGTACAAGAAGCATTAACACTACTATATCATTACCTGTTTTGGCCAAATGAATTGGCCAAAGTAAGGACCATAATGCGGGTTTAAGAAGGGGATTGGAGTAGAACCAGCATTATGATATGCCTATTTATAAGAGGCATAAATTATTAGTTATTTTATCTATGTTTGAGTAAAGCTAGCAATAGCTTATATTGTCTAAAAACCAGAAAATCATTCAAACCTGCATAGAACTAGTCCAATGTGGCTGCAAAGACCTGTTTACAGTTTCCTATTAAGGGAATTAAAAAAAATAGAGAGAGAAAAAAAAAGTGAGTTATGAACAGACTGCAGATAGAAAAACCTAGCTGAGATGCTAAATAGAATGTTTTACTGACATCTTTAGGCTCCATAAATTTGAAAGATGCACCAAGTTTATCAGATTCTTCTGTTCCCATCTACCTCCAGAAACTTGTGAACTCTATCTTCCTAAATGAAAAATAAATAAATAAATAAATAAATAATTCAAGAAAATGAAAATTCAGTAACAGCCTTAGAAGTTAGAAGCACACCAATCAATCAATTGACTAAACCCAGCCACATTAGCGTTACTTGTTAATGGTTGTTTAATTTTGAACAGATTCAAATGCTCAAGGAACAATGACATTAAATAATTGCACATGAAAAATAAAAATTAACTTAAATTTGCAACTTATTAGTAAAAAATTACGAATCAGCTTCTCTTTCTCCCTCAATTTTTTCTTTCTTGTGTTTTTCGAGTAAAGCCAATAACCCGAATCAAACCATTCATACGAGTGAAATCAATGAGATTAGCTGAAAAGATTTCATGACAAAAAAAAAAAAATTCAAAATAGAGCATCCTAATTAATGCCGATGGATTAACCAAATCAAACAATTAACACGAAATAAGATGTTGCTATTGTTTCCAAAAAAGAAAAAGAAAATGCGAAACAAAAACTCAAATCATGTAATTTGAATGGCTACTAAGGCATTAACCGGAAAACCGAAACAAAAAAAAAGGTTTTTAAAAAAGATTAACTAGTGAATCGAAATTGAGAAGTGAAGAAAAGCTTCAAAAATTTACCAGAACTGAAAAGTGGAGAGAGAGAGAGAGGTGTGGCGCGAAAGGGTAACGCAAGGGATATATCTAAAATAGAGTATTCATCACGATTTTATTTTAATTTTCATTTAAATCTTTTCATAGAAAATGATTTGAGATATACATTTTTTATTGAATTTATTGGCACTAACAATGGTAAGATGATCTCGTGTTATAATCGCTCAATTAATTAGGGGTATATTTGGAAAAGTACTGCAATTAGATTTATTTTATCAATCTTTTATTTATATTTGTATTTGTATACTTTAGCTTAAAAAATTCAAAATAATTTATTTCGTTTCTGTTGTATGAAAAACACTATTTATAAATTTTTTGTTTATATTAGCTTAACAAGGATATTTTTTTAATTGTAATGTTAAATTTAAATATAAAATATTTTAATTTAAAAATTTGATTTTCTAGAAATAGGGATTAAGACAAAAATATAAAAATTCGATCCTTTAATTTTTGAAATCGAACATTTGAATTTCTATTTAAAAAAATTTAAAATTAGCCTCCACGGTAAAGCCATTCCTTGACTTTTCCTAATTTTTTTTCTCCATATTACTAATTCCCACACTTAAATTTGTAATGGACCTCGGCAAGTAGCGAAGAGAGCTCCCCCAAAACCTTGTCTAGAAGTGCATATGACCTGGATCGATTCAAAAATTTGGTCCCTACTCAAATATTTTGGAATTAATTTAATATAATTTTATTGGGTCTATGATTGAATAAGTGTTTTAAGAAGAGACTCGATCATTATTTAAAATTGAATTTTGAATTGAAATAAATTAGACTTTATTTGGTCTATATATATTTTAAGAAGACTAAAAAATATATATATTTTAAATTAATTCTGATATTATATTATATTAATTATAAATTTATTATTTTATTTTTTTATCATATTTATTGAATTATGAAATAGATAAAAAAACATAAAATTAGAATTTGTAGATAAGTTTAAATATGAATATCAACTTCTCAATAACAAATATATTTTTTTTTTTGTGAATGTTATAGTGCCTATCACTTTTTATTTAAATTACTAAAAAAATAAATAAATAATATTTAATAAATTTTACATGATTTATTTTTTATTTTAAATATTTTATTTTTTATTTTAAAAGAGAAGTAGACAATTTCAACATCATAACAAAAATACCATAAAACTCACCTTTTTTTATAAATAAATACATGATAATATTTTGATATAAAGTTTAACAAGACTCGAATTTTATCCAATTTTAGTGTAACTCATAAATAATGTGATTTTATCGAACTTAAAATTGAATAAAAATTTTAAAAATCAATTCAGCCATTATTCAATAATTATGTGTTGGCTGTTATGTCAGACCAAAGAAAAAAAATAGAAAAAGACAAATAGATAAAAAAATATATATAAAGGAAAACGAACTATGTTAGTTATTAGTTATTTCAAAGTGAAGGGGGGTTCCCTCTTGATTAGGCATCTCCACATCCTTTGCTTGTTGGAGTCATATGTAACGTTGCTTTAGGCTGGATGCATTTAATATAAGTTTAGAATTTCGAGTTTAAATTTTTTGATGCGTTATTTAATTTAAATTTATAATTTAAATTTAAAATTTTTGTATTTTATGTGTAATACTTTTATTATGATCATTATTGATAATTGCACCAAGTCCCGTACAATTTATCTTGTTAAAAATTTGTTTAATTTGTATTGATCTTTACTATTCTGACTTCTGAGTTTGGTCTTATACACTTAGTATTTAAGCATATATAAGCATAAATGATATGAAATTATATTAATTTTCATTAAATAAAATGAATATACTCGAACGAAGGGGATTTATTCTTTCTTAATCGATAGTTGATAGTTTAATAAGTTTTTTGAATATAAATAAACTTTAAAATTTTATATCAATGTATATAGTATAACTACAAGTTCAGGCTTCTCATTCATCGTTAGTTTCATGTCATGAAACTTATTTAAAATAATAAAAAGAAACGGTATAAACTGACCAAATAGCTGCAAACAAAATTGTCAAAACAGAGTGTAGACAAAATTATCAAAATTAAGTGTAAATAAAATTATAGAAATAGAATATAGATAGAATTGTCAAAGGAATCTAGATATAACTGTTAAAAAAATATAGACAAAATTGTCAGAAGAATACAAACGAAACTGTTAAAAAGAAACACAACCAGAACTACTAGAATAGTAATGAATCGTAAAAAGAAAAAAATTACCAAAAAAATGACAGATTATCAAAGAAATAGCGAACTATAAAAAAACTGTCATTAAGTGGTAAACTGTAGAAAAGATGACATAATATAAAAAATAGTAATAAATTGTTAGAAAGTATGGTCCAAATAGAATGGTTGAAAAGTAATTGGTTTTTTTACGAAAATTATAAATATACCAAAAAATGTGAAATCAACAAGAACAGAGTAAAAATTCTAAAAATAGAGAGCAAAATCGAAAAAATAACACAAAAAAAATTAGTAGGGATCCTACGAATGATGACACATCAACTGCTACATCATTTGCCAAATCAACATTGCGATAACACATGGCAACATAATATAAGTTGACGATATCATGTCAGCATGCTAATTACGAATAAGCCCTAGTCAACGCAAGGTCAATGGCGAAGAATGTCAAATAGAAACATGGGTTAGAACCATGTTGGACTAATAGGTGAAAGATTTGGACCATTGATATGGAAGCAGATCTAACGGCGAAGATGATGTAAAATTAGAGATGTTGATCTGACCCATTAATTAGATGATCTAGAACGAATATAGAAATAGATGGAGAGAGAAGGAGCAACCGACTTCTGGAGGAGTATATATAGATGCGTATGGAGGCTCTGAGAATAGTGATTTTAGATGTGTTGAACTCGGGATGGAGAGATGAACATAAGGGTGTGAGTGGTAACGAGTGAAGACGCTGAAAAATTGATAAAAATGGGTGAAAATATTGCGAAAGGTGATAAAGGTGGTGGTTGACGCGCAACAACACTTCAAGTAATGCATGTGAGCACATTTCGTAGCAGCAGCAAATGGTGGAGATGGATTCTGTCATATCAAAACGCAAGACAAAGATAATGACAAAGTCTGGAAGTATACTGCGAAAAAAAGCAATGCTAGGGGCCAGCAATATTTGTAATTAGTAGCCATCAATTAGCCATCAACGATGATTTGATGGTGTGAGATTGGTGTGAGATTGGTGTGAGATTTCATCCAATGGCTCACATTTTTCTGCTGGTTACATGCTGGCCAAAATACAATAAAATTGCTGGCCCCTAGACTTTTCCAAAATTTAATCTATGAAAACTGAAATATCGTGAAGGATTAAAATGTGGTTTATGACAAAAAAGAGTATTGTTAAAGAATGATTGAAAAATAAGAGAAAAATACTGCAATAGAAAAAAAAAAAGGTTTTGGCCGTAAATAAAAAAATTTGAAAAAATTATAAAAAATATCATGACTCTCATCTCATGTTAGAACAAGAGAAAAAACTAAAAAAATAAATTTATTCAAATGTGTTGATAATAAAACCATACAAAACTATTTTATAAATGCATATCTAACTACTATTGTAAGTAAATCTATCCGTTACACGTACTAACAACTTTAATAATACTCTAATAATTTTTATAGTTTCAAATATGTACTTCACAAGTTAATTTGAAATAACGAAAAAAGAAAAATATAAATTAAACTAAAGAAACCAAAAGAGAATGATGCATCTCAATGCTAAAGTGTGAAATAACAACATTCTTTGGTTTTATATTAAATTGCATTTGGTTGTTAGTTAGCATACGAAATACTATTCTTTTTTTTTTCTTTAATGAAAATTTGAACTCTTTTAAGTATCTGAAATAGGTGGAGTTCATAGGATTCCCTGAAGCATCTCCAGATACATAGAAGAACAATATAATGTATTATATTATTTAAAGGACGATTACACATATAATATACTAATCACATTCCAGCTGTTTCATCATGAACGTGTGGAATCCTTATTTTTTGTTACAACTTGTGTATCCCAAAAACACAAAAAGGAAAACGAAGAGAAAAAAGAAACTAAGAAAAGGATTATGTTTTTTTTTTTTTTAACTAAGAAAAGGATTAAAATGTGTAAATACTGCATAATATAATATAGAGTAAAGTATATCTTTTGTTTCTGAAATTTGACAAAAATTTTAAAAATATCATTAAGTTTTGTTTTGTTTGAATTTTGTCTCAAAAATTTTCGATTTGCATCAAATATATTCTTGATGGCTAAATTTTAAAAAAAATTTAAGACCAATCTAATAATAATGCATGGAAATTATACTTAATTTGCTTGTGTTGAGGGTTGTTCTTATAAAATTATTGTTGAATTAGTTTTAAATTTTTTGAGAAATTAATCGTAAGAAGTGTATTTGATACAAATTAAAAACTTTTGGGACAAAATTGAAATAAAATAAAATGTAAAGATATTTTTAAAAATTTTGTCAAATTTTAAAGATAAAAAATATATTTTAGCCTATGATATATTTAAAAGAAAAGAAATATATTGGATAAAATATACCATGGGATATAGTATTTTTTCTTTTAATTTTTATTGACCAAATAATTTTTTTTTTTTTGCAATAGCTAGTGATTATATTTTAATATTTTTCTTTTTAAAGTATGCTCAGATTAGAGTAAGGATTTTGACTTGAGAATTTAAGGTGTTATACTCTTTTACATTAAGTATCAATTGGAAAAAAACACAAATGCTTAGTATATAATTTACATTCAAATGTTTAGTATATTTATAAAATATATAATACGCAAAAAACGTATTATTAAGGGGTAATTATTGTTTTGGTTCCTAACGTTAAGGATCAGAATCGAAATTGTTCTCAATGTAATTTTTTATTTAGAATCATCTTTAATATTTTATTTCGTATTAAAATCCTCCTTTTAAATTCTTATGGACAAAAATACCTTCTACCACCATCAGCACCTTTATCACCACTACTACATCCCTTACTTCACCACCACCACCTTCCTTACTCCCATCAAATAGTAATAATTAGATTTAAGAACACCAACAATAACACATTCAAATTCAGAAACAACATCAAATTCAATAACAAAATAAAAAATAGAAGAATCAGAAACAGATGCAGAAAAAGAAGCAAATTCAACAAATGTAGAAGAAGAAGAAGCAATATTCAAATGCAACAGCAAAAACAGATGTAAAAACAACAAAAATAACAAATTCAACAGCAAAAACAACAAATTTAACAGCAAAAACAGTAAAATCAAAAACAGATACAGAAGAAGAAGTAGATACAGAAGTCGAAGCAGAATCAGAAATAGATGCAGAAGCCGAAGCAGACCCACTGACGCTTCGTCCTCTCTCCTTCCTCGCGCATCTCCTCTCTTCGCTGTTCTGCTTCCTCGACGGCAGCTCGTTGGCTAATCGACGGCGACGGCGTGGTCTCCCTCCAAGGCCAGATGACGACGCGACGGCGACGGTGAGTCCTAACAGCGACGGCGGCTACGAGCCCTAGCAGCGACGACGCATCTCCTTTTCCTCTTCTCTTCTCCCCCTGTCGCAGCCGCTCTCTCATTTCTTCTTTCTTTCTTTCTTTTGGTTTCCTGACGGCGACGTCGCCGTCCCCTTCCCCTTTCCCCTTGCACCTTTTTCTTCCCCTCCTTTTCCCTTTTCCTTTCTCCCCTTTCATGGCGTTCTTTTCTTCTTTTTTTTTTAAAAAAATTTTACTTATTTTTTATTTATTAGAATAGGGGTATTTTTGTAATAAAATAAAAAAATTTATTAAAAAAGACGATTTTAATACAAAATAAAACGTTGAAGATGATTTCAAATAAAAAATTATATTAACAACGATTTCGATTCTGACGTTCAAACGTTAGGAATTAAAACAATTCTTATCCCTGTTATCAATATATAAGAGGCGTATTATTTTATCATTAAAATTTTAAAAAATATTATAAAACCTAATAACTAAGTATTACATTAAATATTACTATTAGTATGTATTAGTTAGTGAGAATTGCTTAATCAAAATAAATTAAGAAAAAAAAGACCAGATTTCGATAAAGCAAAAAATCCAGAAAGAGATAGAGTGAGTCATCATTCAACGCAATATGACATTCAGTCAATGTCAATTTGTCAAATCCGGACAGAATTTCTTTCAGGTTTTTACTTTTACTTTTAGTTGCAAAAAATATTTTTTTTTTTTTCAATGACTAATAATCTTGGGGATGTTAACTTTTTTTTTAAAGAAAAATTGCAAATATTATTATTATAGATCATCTATTTTTTCATAACCAAAATTCAAGTAAATTAAACACTAATCATTTCATTAGGTCAAAGTATGTCTCTTTAGTCTTTACTCTTTAAAGATATGCGTAAATTCCTACAAAAAATACTTACAAATAATTATCCATTACAATGATTATTTACCATAATTTCACATTTTCATATAATTTAGTTGGCATTTTACATTGTTAATTCATAGTAAGAATTTATCTCAATGTATAAGTATTACTTTTACTAAAACAAACCTTACAATATAAAAAAATAAAAATAAAATCTTAAAGCTAATATAAAGAACTACTTTTGAACCCCAAAAAAATAAAAATAAAAAGAGGAAAAACAGTGTATTTGCACATAAAGTTGTTTAAATAGGCTTATATATTTATTGATACTAGATTACTAATGCACGAAAATTTAAATATTATTTAAAATTAAATATTGAATAAAATGATAAATAAATTTTTAAAAATTTACACTTTAGACATATTAGTCCCTAAAACAAAATACCAATAAAGTTTTACAGGATAGTAGATATAAACACACTACTTTTAAATTAGCCGCTATGATTAGAGTGAAAAATTTTAATTTAAAATAATTTGTCCACGTTTATTATTTTAGAAGGCTTTATTAGTATTTTTTTTAAGAACTAATCTATTCGAAATATAAATACCCATGAGTTTATTTGTTATTTTATTCTAAAATATTTTACAAATAATTTTTTAGGTTTAATTACTCTGTTGGTCTCTATAGTTTCACGAAATTTTCAATTAGGTCCCTATACTTTTTTTTCTTTTTAATTGAGTTCTTGCACCAAATTTTTTTTTAATTGGGTCCCTACACTTTTTTTTTTATTTAGGTCCCTATACCAATTCTTTTTTTTTAGTTGGGTCCCTAGAAAATTAAGTCAATTACTACTAAGAAGGACTTAATTGAAAAAAAATTAGTGCAAGGACTCAATTAAAAAGAAAAAAAATATAGAGACCTAATTAAAAATTTTACAAAATTATAAGGACAATAGAGTAATTAAACCAATTTTTTATACAGAATGTATTATAAACAAAATAAATAAAAAATATGTGAAATTAATGAAATTATGATTGAAATGGTGATTGGTCACAAAAGAAGACAAAGCAGCTGCTTGTGTCTGCACTCTGCACTCTTATTAGTTATTACACAAAAATATAACCCAAAAAAAAAGATATCTTTCTTTCTCTCTCTTTCTCTTTGTTCAATCACTTGAAGCCTCTTACTCTAATAATGTGTGTTTGTGTTGTGCTTTGTGTCAGAAACACACTGTGAGTTTCAGAAACACATTGTTGTGTTCCTTCCTCCAATGCCTTCTCTTCTTCACTCTTTACCACTTACAATGCCTCTTCACAACTTTCTTCACTTCACTCTCTCTTCTTCAACTACAGGTTTCTTAATCTTATGTTAATCTCTCTTGCATTTCTTCTTCTTTTGCTCCTATGCTTTCTAATCTGATCTATACTCTTCAACTTTCATTTTTCTTATTTTTTTCAACTGTTTTAGCTCAGATATGAGTTAGATCTTAATTACTGTTAATAAAATCTTACATGCTCTAAATTTTGCTTAGTTTGAAGGTTGGAAATTAAGTTGTTACAAGTTCATGAGGAAAAAGGAAAATTAGAATTTTTTAGTTGTTGAATCTGGTGTGTTGGCTAATGAGATTTAAAAACTAATCTGTTTAGTTTTAAAATAATGTTCAAAAAATAAAAACATCACAATCATTCCTTGTCTTTTGGAAAAAGCTGAAAGCTATTAGTATTAATCCAAATTCAGGTTATTAGTTACTTACACCTTTTGAAACAATCTTTGAATTTTATTTCCCCCTTCTTCTTGTTCTTATTTTTCTACTTACAAGATTCCAGATGTGACATCATTACTCTTACTGAAACAATCTATGAAGGCATAGATGGTTCAAAATAAAATAAAACTGAAGTATAATACTATACTATAAAAGAATCCAATGTTAATGTCTTTGAATTATTTTGTGGGCACTGCATAAGCATATGCTATGCTTCAGATACTGCCTTTTTGTTTGGCCCAAGTAGGGTCATATATACTAACAAATTGATAATATAACCAAAAGATCTTCACTATTTGTGTCTGTTTGAAAAAGATATAACAAAAAATCTTTACTATCATAGAATACTCAAAGCCCCTTGTGCTCTCTCTTGCTTAAATTCAAGTGATTAGTCTCAAATCCATGATTAAAATTCCACAGATTTTGAACTGTGTATATTTGTTAACATAAACTACTAAACATCCTTGTCTTATCAGAGTACATAGCTCATATTATTGCGGCTCGTATGGCGAATTATGTGGCTTGCAACATAGGTTGAAAGTTACTAAATATAGAACAATCCTTCAACTAGATATTCTGAAAATGATATTTTCATCATTGATGTAAGAAGTAGAAACTAGAAAGTATCTTGAGTTGAAGAACATGGATCTAGGTTGATGATAGTATCATTTGAACTACCTAAGTTACATGATAACTTAGTACTTTAAATGTTCTGTCCTTGGTCTTAAATGTATATGCTGATATGCAGGTAGGTAATATAGTTATTAACCGGATCCGGGTACCATCACTAAAATGAAATCAGGATTTAAGAGTAGCTGGCATTCTGTGGTCCGTCTTCGACTCAGAGACAAATCAGCCACCCCATTTTGCATATTCTCTAAAGTGAAATCAGGTGGAAGCATTATTCCTGGGAAAGCACCTGTTTATCTCAATGTATATGATTTGACAACAGTAAATGGCTATATGTATTGGGCAGGCCTTGGAATTTTCCACTCTGCTGTAGAAGGTAAGCTTTTACAACTTACTTTAATTCTAGATTCCATGATTATTGTCTGAGACAGAGTTGTTCTGTTCTTGCACTAGCAGTTTATGGAATAGAATATGCATTTGGAGCTCATGACTATCCAACAAGTGGTGTGTTTGAGGTTGAACCAAGGCAGTGCCCTGGCTTTAAGTTTAGGAAGTCTATATACATGGGAACTACTAGCTTGGATCCTCTCCAGATTCGAGACTTCATGGAGCGCCAATCTGCGAATTACAACGGCGATACATATCACTTGATTGTCAAGAACTGCAACCATTTCTGTGAGGATATTTGTTACAAGCTCACTGGCAATTCTATCCCAAAATGGGTCAATAGACTTGCAAGAATAGGTACATGAAATTTTCTTCAAAAACCACATTTTTTTATGAACTAATTTGCACTCCACAGTCCACTCCATCCTAAAATCTTAGCCAAGGAACTGAGTTACTTGATGATAATTTTCCAGCCTCTATAGCAAGCAAGATTACTACATGTGTTTAACTGACTTAAGATGTGTTTCTTGTAGGTTCCTGTTGCAACTGCATACTTCCAGAATCCCTTAAAATTACTACAGTTGAGCATGATCCAAATTTTGAAGGGTGTGATAATGAAAAGAGGAGGCTAAGAACAGCCTTCAGTTGCTTGTCATCGATCTCAATGCCACAGAGGGAAGTATCAATGTCTTCATTATTTATGCACTCTCATTATAAAGGTTGCCTACCACCTTGGGAGTTAAAGAGATCCAAAAAGGGATCACCAAAGCAAAAATGATAACTATTCTTCTTCTATAGAGTATCTATTGTGTTTCTGGTTAACTGAAATCTTATCAGCAACTCTAGAAGTGCAAAATTTTCTGTCCATAGTCATCATTTTGAATATCTTAGCTTAAGGATTTGGCAGTTTTCATTATTTCTTTTCTTTGTTTATTTGTTTTGGGTTGTAATATTTTCCTGATTGTGAATTCATGACAAATGTATAATGTATTATTATTGATGTGCTAGAAGCAGAGCTTCTCTCAACTAAAATACTTCATTTCCTTCATATCCAGATCCAGCTGCTTCTTTTTTGATGAGAAGTAACTCAAAACTCAAAGTCAAAGTCAAAGATAACGTCAACCTTAACAAAAAAAATCAATAAACTAATCTAAATTTTAATATTAAAATAACCATCCGTACACTAGTAAAATGAACATCCGATATATCTATTGTTTACATTGTTTAATAGGTAACCAACAATATTTTTGAACAATGTGAATTAATAGGGTTAAAAGAGTAAATTAACCTTAAATTTAATTAGTAGCATTAAATTAGGGTGTAGTGTATTTTGATGTGATTGGTGATTGTTCATGTTGTTCAGGATGATCATTGTTTACCTAGCATTTTCCTATTTATATTTAGTAAATTAAATTAAAAATAACTTATAAAATATAAGTAGCAATAATTACGTTTGGTATAATAATTTTTAAAATTTAAAATATTATAAAAGATATAAATTTAATTTTTAAATTTAAAAAGTAGTTAATATATAAAATACATTAGATTTTTAAATTTTAAAAAATACAAACTAACTTTAGAAAGATCCACTTTAGTTATTTTTAGAAATATATTGGTACCCTATATTTTTTTCATATAAATATTACATTTTTTTAAATAAAAGCATTATAATGCCAAAACTACCTTTGCAATTGCATTTTGAGGGCATGCACATGGCGGCTCAACACCCAACAGCGGCGCTCCTGTTATGTGAAGTGGTGATGGAGATCCTCTCTTGGGTTCCTGCAAAGCCTCTCATGCGCCTCAAGCTTGTGTGCAAGTCATGGAACTCCATCATCTCCCACCCTCACTTCGTCAAACTTCACCTTCACCGATCACCCAAAAATTCCATCCTCCTCTTTACGCGAACACAAGCGCTCACCCTCGGCGAAGAAGAAAAACAGGACTTAGTGTTGAGTAGCGTTGAATCTTTCATCCGAAATCCATCATCCTCTCTTGATGCTCAAGAGAATCGCCACTCTCTACATGTAGACGATTTGGTTTCGGGTTCATGCAACGGGTTGGTTTGTGTGGCCCGTATGCTTTGCGACCACAACAACGGTATTTGCGATAACTGGTTTCGTTTATGGAACCCTCTCACAGGGTTTGTTTCAGAGAACTCGCCGTGCTTACGTGTCAATGTGAATAATTCTTTTGGGTTTGGGTATGATGAGTCAAGTGACAGTTACAAGGTAGTGACTCTCAATCGGGATTCTTCTGGAACAGTAACTGCGCATGTTTATAGCTTCCGTGGCAGTTCTTGGAAGACGATCAACAGTCTCCCTGCTTTTCTTTATTTTGCTGAAGATATTAATGGCCACTTCATCGGTGGCACTCTTAATTGGCTAGTTCTCCGAAAGCCGCATGGAGCTTATAATGATTGGGCTGATGTTACACTTGATATGTTCATGATTGTTTCTTTTGACCTGAAATCCGATACACATAAACAGATTCTGCTTCCAAAGGGTATCCATGAGATCCCCGATCAAATGCCAATTCTGGGAGTTTCGGGAAATAGCCTGTATCTTCTTCATAATTACAAGAACACTCATCTTATTGCATGGCAAATGAAGGAGTTTGGAGATGAAAATTCTTGGACTCAATTGCTAAAGATTAGTTTTCACCATCTCGGTGTTGTTAAAACGCTATTACCACCGGAGTTTATATTTGAGAATGGAAATATCTTCATGTTGAGAGGCAGGCATCGTTTTGAGGTAGTTTTTTATGACCGAAGAGATAATAGTGTTAAACGCGTTAACATCAACAATCTTGACTTCGATGCATTTGATTATGTTGAGAGCTTGGTTCAGCCTTGTTAAAATTCGGTTCCTATTCAAAGTTTTGCTCCTGCAGCTTTTTGTTCTGTTATTTTAAATCCTTATATTTCAGGTAGGTCCATCAAAGTTCAGGTCATTTGATTATTTTGGGTGTTTCCTTATTTTGGCTACTTCTTGTTGTTGGATCCAAAATTGTAGACTGCTTACTTTTATTTTGGCTGCAAACTTTATATACAAATGCATAAAATTCTAGCATTCTTATCGTGACTACTTGTTGTATAAGTTTATTAATTTTTGCTAATTGTTGGATGAAGTTTACAGACAAATTGAATTTTTCATTAGTAAGAATCTAGAACATGATTTTCGCGACCATCCCATTGTAAAAGTAATGAAATTTTCACTTTCTTTATTTAGTTGTTGGTTACTTTATCTTTTCATGGCATATGTTTTGTATGGTGAACAAGCTTGATGGCAAGCTGGAAGTCATGGGATTGTACTAATAGGAATGAATAATATGAAGATGAAAATAAATTATGACATCCTATTACCCTGCCAAAAGTACCCTAAGTATGTCCTATCTATGATGTAGATGCTCTATTTATGATGTATATACATTCATTAGTTTTTTCTGTGAAAATTATGTGACTGTGAAGGTGATTTTGATCCTGTGTATCTTCATCAGACTCCATTTCCAATAGTGATGGAACCAAAAAACTAGTATTGTTTCAAGTTCTTTTTTTATTCGGAGTAAATTTGTGATGCAGCATATGATTTCTTGGATCTTTAGATACATGTCTAATAGGATAGCAACTAAAATAAGATTGCTTTCTTAGATTGTTACGTACATGTCTAATAGGATGGTAACTATGTGTATTCTGAATTTTATTGCTGTAAAATAGTTAATACGAAGAAAAGATGATGAAATATTAACTAATGAGAGAATTTTTTGCTACTGGAAAAGTTAGATGTATTTAAGATCCTAAAATGATGTTGTAGAGGGATGGTTGGGAGGGAAGGGGTATCATAACAAAATGAGGGAGCTGCTTTTAGTGTTCTATTGCTGTTTTGTCAACAAAATGATAAGTTTGATGCTATCATTATTTGCTGACATTGCTGCACTGCTAATACTAAATTGTCCCCTGTTGCATTCACTAGAAACCTCAGCTCATGAATTAACCATTTGAGTTGTCAAATGTTTCTTATAGCTATCTTACATTCCCAATTTGATACGAATAGCAACTGCACAATGCAGCCACTGGCATGTTTAGTTTGCTTAATATAAAAGCCAGGTACTGTAACTATTATGTACGCCATTTTGACAACTCAATCTATGCTTTGTAAGATCAAATCGTAGACTTGTAACCAATTTTTGGCATCACTTATGCAAACAAAATATGAGTATTTTGAATACCAATTTTAAACTCTTGAACCATTATGTCTTTTTTAAAAATCCTTCTTTCTCTCTCTTTGTTTAAACTCTATTCCAACAAGTTTGGATCAATATTTATTTATTAATAGCTTGCAAAACTTTCATTGTGGAAGAAGTGAATGGAAAAATAATTGCATATATCCAAGTTACTAAATTACGGACTTAGTTGTCAATGGAAATATAAACAACAATTTTTGAGAATTCAGAAAGAATGCCTTCGATATGTAATTGTTCAAGAGAATTAATTAAGACCAAGCATTAATTCACTGATAATGTTTCTGTTATCTACTTGAACAGAAAATTGTGACTCAAGTAGAGAACAACTGGATAAATGAAGTTTAGTCAAAGAAGGAAGGTTGCTGGGTAAATTTCCTTTGAGTTTCGGACAATGGCTTAGAGACAGATGAGAAAGACGAGGGAAGGGTGTAGCTATATTAGTAGGAACTCACTCACACAAAGACGTTTAAAACATCTTTTTTTAAAGATACTTTTTAGTAATTAAAATTTAACACATATAATCTATTAAATTGTATTATTTATATTTAAATTAAACCGGACAAATCAATTTGACTAAAAATTTGGTAAACCAAATCTAAATTGGTTCTAAATTAATATTTTTTTTATAAAATATGACTACAATATTTCTATTATAAAAAATGATTAAAATACTTATATATATACATTAATTATTTTTATAATAAGAGTATTTTAGTTATTTTTTATAAAAAAATATTAATTTAGATCGATTCATTGTTTGGTCTAATTTAAAAAAAATATTACAATTTAATTAATTATGTATATTGAATTTTAATGGTTAAAAAATATTTTGTAAAAAAAATATTTTAAAAGTTTTTATGTGAGTAGCTCTCTTATTAGTATAAGAGGTTTAAATTTTTTTGGTTATATTACAAATTTTTTTACTATAGAAAAATGCAAAATGTATTATGTATGTTTGAAAAGATGACGGTACACAGTGCACCTTAATGGGCATAGTGCATAGTAGAGAGGGCAGTGTCTTGTCTTGTACTCTTTATTCTTCCCAAGTTAGAAAGCCTCCTTTTGAATCGAGTTCTGAGTTTTCACCGTCACGGCGTCACTCGATGCAGCTCTGCGCGTAATTATATTGTAACTCATACGTTATAACGCTGCATTTTCCTTCCCGCGTTCTTTTCATTTTTCTCTTCTTCACTTTCTTTCTTAAGCGTGCAAGCCATTTCTTTTTTCATTCTCAACTCTCAACACTCTTCCATTCCTTTTCCCCTTTCTCTATTTAACTCCTCTCTCTCTCTCTCTCTCTCTCTCTCTCTCTCCTGGATTTCTTCGTCTTTTTCTTCGGTTCCTATTATAAGGTTTGAACTTCTCAAACATCTTTTCTCCTATGCTTGACTTCCAATTCTTCATCAATTTCGTTTTTATTTATTATTATATAGTGCGATCTCTGATGTATGCTAATCCATGAAAGTAGGATTTTATTGGATAGATCCTAGATTAGATTACTTAGCTTCGTGTAGTGACAAATTAGGTTTCTGGATTTGAAATTGAAAAAAACTAGATTATATCGGGATTGAAGCAATGGGGATCCATTTGAGCAAGAACACCACTGAAGCATCATCTTCTGCTGGCATCAACTTCAATTCCAATGTAGCCACTGAATTGAGCTCTTATGAGGCTGCTTGCAAAATTGACTCTGATATGCAGTCCTTTGATGCCGCCCTTCAAACTCGCACGAATGAAGCCATCAATACTATTGCTCTTGGCGTGGAACTCCGCTCCCTTTCGTTCGAATCGCTCAAGCAAGTTACCAAATGCCTCTTGGATATGAATCAGGATGTTGTAAAGATGATCTTGAATTGCAAGAGAGATATTTGGAAGGACAAAGAGCTATTTGATCTTGTTGAGGAGTACTTTGATAACAGTTTGAAGACATTGGATTTCTACAATGCTCTGGAGAAGTGCCTGAAGCGCGCTGCGGATAACCAATTGCTTATCCTTGTTGCCTTCCAACTGTTTGATGAGGAAACCGAGGTTGGGAGCAGCCGGTTCGTGAGGACACTGCAGGGGCTGAAGAATTTCAAGGCTGCTGGTGATCCTTTTACTGAGGAATTCTTCCAAATTTACCAGTCTGTGTATAACCAGCAGATACTTATGCTTGAGAAGTTGCGGCTGAGGACGAATAAGATTGATAAGAAGCTGAAACACATACATACTTGGAGGAAGGTGTCGAGCGTTATATTCGTGGTAACTGTTGCTGCTGTATTGATATGCTCTGTTGTGGCAGCAGCCGTGGCCTCGCCTCATGTTGCAGCCGCTCTGGCTGCTGCTACTGCGATCCCAATTGGCTCAATGGGGAAGTGGATTGACTCTTTGTTGAAGAAATATGAAGATGCACTTAAAGGGGAAAAAGGGGTAGGTATCTCGGCACAAGTTGGCACTTATGTTGCTATAAAGGATTTGGAGAATATCCGGGTTCTGATCGATCGGCTGGAGGTTGAGATTGAATCTCTGATGCAGAATGTTGATTTCGCCATCGAGCAAGAAGCTGTGAAGGTTGCAATAGAGGAGATCAAGAGGAAGTTGGGAGTATTTATGAAGAATGTTGAAGATTTAGGAGTCCAAGCTGATTCGTGTAGTCGTGACATTATGAGGGCAAGGACAGTGGTTCTACAAAAAATTATAATGCTTCCTCACAGCTGAAGTCCTTCTTCTGCATTGGCAACAAGTAACTCTTAATTTGTTGAGGAATTGATGCTTTCCTTATTTATATTTATGAAATTTCATTGATTTTCTGTTATCATAGGTCCATGAAAACTTGGGGGTATATGTTTGTAGAAGAGTTTCAGTCATTTGACATGTGTAGACAGCTAAAATATCTTTGTTTGCAGACCAAAAAGGACGAATGTATGTAATTGATTCATTAGTGTCTGAATATCATTTGTTTGTTGATGAACTAATTCTTTTTAGTTTTACATACAAAGTAAAAAAGAATGACCTTTTCTACAAGTTTGGTGCAAGAAATTCTCAGCTATGATGGAATTGCATGGACTCTTCAGTTAGTTCAAGGGAACCTCCACCATTACATTCTAACATATTTTAATTGTTCATAATTATGAAGGGAAACATAACGTGTTCTATGCTGTCTGTCACATCTTCGAGGAATAAATTTAAGGGTCATTGTTACTCATGGAAGATGCAAATCATTGTGATAAGAAAAATTAAAAAGGATAAAGTCAAAAGCAACTTGATTACTAAACTAAAATCCATTATTCTTTCTACATATTTTTTAATGAATGCAAAGATTCCTCATTATCACTTAATAATTTCAATCTTCGCCTAACCTTGTCCAACGAGAATTCTTCTATAAAAAAATGTATCTTCCTTCATTTAATATTAATGAAAGGATTGGACCTTCATAAGCCGTAGTTACAATGCAACTTACAAAAAGGTTAGTTGAGGTGCTATGCAGTCTTAACTCTTAAATTAATAGAAGAAAAAAAGACAAATAGGTCATTGACCTTTTGATCCGTAGACATTTAAGTCTTCGAGGATATGAAAATATATTTAAGTTCCCAACCATTTTAAAATTTGGACATATCGATTCCTCATGTTCACTTGGGTTGTCAGAATCAACAGAAAAATCAAATGTGACTCTCATTGTACTGACTTGGTTGATACATATGCACATGTGAGAGAGTTTCTAAAATTGGACAAATTAGACTCAGGGATCGATATGTCCAGATTTTGAAGAGGTCGGGGATTTAAATGTATTTTTAAATTCTCAGAAACTTAAATGTCCGCAAACCAAAAAGTCAGGATCGATTTGTCATTTTCTCTTAATAGAAAGATTGACATTCTAATACAAAAGTATGTCTGGTTTCGATTCTAAAATATATAAAATCAGATTGAAGTATAGCTCATTTTTAACTTTGATGGGAAACTTGGTGTGGTGTATATTGCTAGATAAATCTAGGATAACAGTAAAAAATGGCCAATAACCAATTAATAGGGGCTTTGCATATGTAGTTTTTGGATTTTAAATGTGTACTTAATAAATTTGTGGATATATAATTCTTTTTCACTGATTTTATTATTTCAAAGCATAACCGGTGATTGTCAATATCACAATATCCTAAGTCATATGCTAGTACATGCCATTTTCCTATATTGTTTTGGCATTGACTATTGAACTCTTAAAAAAAAAATGCATATTCATAACAGTGACATATGATCACAAAATCCTTAATAGATTTTAATATTAAGTTTGTGTTTAGATTGATGGTAAAAAATGGTGTGCGATGAACAGGGAATATATGAGAATTTAGTCAACACAAGCAACAAAGAATAAAGAATAAGCTAAGGAACAATAATTATTCATTATACATATCCATTAATAGCCTTTATTTCTGCCAATGCAAACAACATAAAGATTTTTATTGAATCTGAACATCCATGGTTGAACTGAAATCAAACTTCAAATAGTGTTTTTAGATTGTATGGACCTGTAGAAGTTTGATTTCCACTCCACATAATCTGAGAAAAAATCTTATTAACCCTTTCAGTAGGATGAACCGAATCAAAGAACACATAATCACTTGGATTCTTACACAAATCATAATCTTTGGATGCTCTTTTGCCTCCACAAGTGTAATCACCATTGTAAAGGCCACTCCCACAGCATGCCACACCACTTTCTTTAAATCCTTCACAAAATTTTAGAGGCATAAAAATTAGATCATATAGGATATCAAATATTCATTTGCTATAGCAATACATTAATTTATGAAAAATATTACTCTCTTTGTTCTTAAATAACATGATAGGAATACGTAAATGATATATGGTATTTCACACACAAATAACACAAATTTACTTACCATATTTTGAAGGGTGATTTATTACATCAAAAACCCAATTATAGTAATCAAAGTATGAATATTTAAATCCTCTGAGCTGTGTCTTTAACTTTTGAAGTTCCACAGAAAGGACATTGTTATGCATTTTGGCTAATGATGAAGCTTCTTCCACGCATGAACCCTTGGTTCCATTTAGCCTTAGCTTCAGTGCTAGAATGCAACCAAAAGGTGGCTGGTTAAGAATCCCCACTTTCCTTCCTCCTACTTTATGGATTCCCTATTAAATATATGTGTTACATATATTAGATACATTAATTAATTAAGAAATTGTGACTAAATAAATGGTATAATTACTTACTTTTATTACGTTTGAAATATTGCCTACTACCATGCCTACATATTTCTCATATGAGGATGCACTTGTTGAATTTTTTGATAAGGGGACTAAATAGTCATTGCTTCCAATGTTAATAAGGTAAACAGCTTTGGCTAGCAGGGTTTTAGCTTCTGTATCTCCAAGTTTCTTCTTCAATACTTTGCTGACTTTTTGAAAATAACTTAATTGAGTTTTTAGATCTATCACCTATAAGTGGAACAAAATAATATGAATAACAAAAAAAAAATGTTATACACACAAAAAATTAATCACTAAATCAGGTATTATGTATTTATGCATAATAATTCATTCTCAATATGTATATTATATTTTACAAAAATTTTTTATACGGAAGGCTGATTTAGTAATTGATTTTTGTGTATACGTAATAATAATCTAGCTATGACTTGATATATTTTAAGATGATAATAACTTGATAGCATGCTTTTAGAAGATTGTATAAAAAAATGAAATAAAAGTTGACCTTACTTATTTTGATGATTTAATATTTTTAGAACTATTGAAAATTTTTACATGACTAATCTTATTTCATATTTGAAAATTAAATTAAACGAGGAAAGAAGTGATCATGTAAATTAAACAACTAAGAAAAGAATAAATAAGTGTAATTACATTAAGAAAGGAACATTAGTGTAATTAATTTACTCGTACAAATATAAATGAAGTAGTATGCAACATGACATGTCCTATTAGACTTGGCCTTTAATTTCCACATTCAAATCCTTTGATTTTCTTTGTTTGCTCTTATCCTAATAACTTGCAAAGTCAAATAAAAGTGATATCATCCTACTTTTTCCTAAATAAATATTTCCAAAATCATTTAATAGAGAGACAGAGAATATGGCACAACATTTAAATCAAGTTATTTTCTTAGTTTCAAAGTATCTAGCAAAATAATTAATAACAATAATAATAATTCTCAAACAAACCAGTCCTTGATAGGTTTCAACCAAAGCTCCAGCTCCTGCTGATGCAAAATTGATTCCATCACTGTATATTTGATTACCAGGAAATAGATATGGTTGGATCAATGGCAACTTAGCATACTCAGCTGCAACAAAAATAACATTAATTAAAATCAAAATTAATGTTTGATTATCTTATAAATTCTTATGTTCTCTTCCCTAAAATAAGAAGACACTACATCCAACTCAAAACTTTAAGATATCAAATTAATGGGTCTCTCATATTATAAACTTCTTACTCTTTCTTATTTTCTTTAATGTGGGACTAATTTCACCACTTCTCATACTTGCAACATTAACACTTTCATTCACTAATTTAAAATCGATAAAAATTTGATTAGAAAAATTTGCTAGCTGTAAAAGGTTAAAAGATGAACATTAAATACTTACCAATAAAATCTGGAAGCACACGGCCATCAGAAAATCTACCTGATGGGTAGTTGAAGAAGGTTTCACCATAAGGTGGATAATTTGACTGAAAATCAGCAGTGGTATTTATGTAATTGTTGTTTCCAGCATCAAATAATGAATCTCCAAACACAAATAGTGCAGCATGTTGTTTTCTTACGAGGCACATATCATCATCTCCATTGCCGAGGCACAAAGTTGGATCAAGGATGATGATATTGCTAGCAACAAACAAAACTAAGAAGCAGGAATAATTGAATTTTAGACTTGCCATTTTGTTTATATGTTTTGCTTCAATTTTCATGTCAATTTGATTTGCTTATATATGCATGAGTCAATGGTACAATGACAAGGATAAGTTGAGGAATAATTCTATATATCCAAGTCTTTTTATTAATTAAGTTCAATCAAGTTAGTCTAATATAACAAAAATTAGTTATGGCTAACATTATTCTATTTGGACGTATAATATTACTCTAAGTTAAAATTGACATAAAAGAATTATTTTACTTTTAATTTAATTTTTTATTTAATTTATTGATGTAATAACTACTAAGAAAGGATTTGGTCTTATTCAGAGTGTTTTTAGAGTGAATACCCCACTCGACCTCTAACAATTATCTCGAAAGAATAACGAGGGCCTAAAAAAACATCCAATTCGACCTGTGATATATTTTTTTTAGACTGATTAACTCCTATGCAAAAAAAATAACATGACTTTTTTTCCCATAAAAATAAATTTTATTATCTTTTAAAATAATTGTCAGTTTTAAGTTTTTCTCGTATTTCTTTTTTTCAATGTAATAATAAGTGATGTACTTAATTTCACTTCTCAAATTTGTCTTATATGAAATTACGTTTGTGACAAGAAAAGATTTGAGAGCAAGCTTAATAATATTGATCAAGAAAGTATTTAATTTCTTATCTTATCTATCAAAATTTTGTTCCGTTTAACATTTTTAACTAACAGTCAATTTTAATCGATTTAGATTAGTGGAATGATTAATCATCAATTTTGAGCTTAAGCTGTTTTCTTACGTGGCAAGTGAAACAAAATCTACCTTGATTGATGTGGCGGAGAAGCTTAACCACCACCACAGCCGCCGCCACAACCGCTTCCAATTTCAGGCATAAAAAGTGGGACGCT
>NC_029781.3:105655959-105703180 GCF_000817695.3 Arachis duranensis
CCACCTCATCGGCGGCGCTGCCGTGACGGAGGAGCTGATTCCAGGCTTTAAGTTCTCTCGATGCAGCTATCTCCTCAGTCTCCTCCGTCCTCAAATCATCAGGTACACAGTTACATTCACTTCAATTCAGTCATCAAAATTAATATTTAATAATAAAAAAACCAGAATTTAAGGTGGAAATTCCGTTGTTAATTTATCATTTTAGTAAGATGATGAGACTAAAGGGTGAGTTTCATTGTTACTGTGAATTGAAAGAGAGTTGGAGTTGAAACGACATGGTTTGAAGCTGTTGAAGCCAATGGCATCGTCGTTTACACCCACTCTTGATGGACGTTACCTTCTACTAGGGCAGAGTGATGAGCAGGATTATTTACAGATCTCAAAGTTTTCAAAGAAAGATGCTGATGCTTATTTCAGGTACTCTATATGAATATGTATAATGATTTTTTCTTTTTAGAATGTTTTTATTCACCTGTTCTCCAAGTCAAATGTAAACTTTTAGAAAAAAAAAAAATCTTTCTCTCCCCTTGAATCTGCATGAAGCTGGAAAAAGAGTTTTTTCCTTACAAAAAGAAAAAAAATATGAGTTATGTAGATGCTGAGAGAGCTCATGATTTGGAAGTTGATGACTTGATTCATACTCATGTCTATAAAATATATATACACGAGTTCAGAAATGCTGTATTTATTACTTTTCCAATATTTTTGCTGCTAATTGTTCTGGATATGAAGAGAGGAAATAATGGAACAAGTGAAGTTGAGAATTTAGAAATTTGAAGAGAAGTGAACCAGATTGATGCTCCTCAATTTCTTATTCGTGACCAACTAAGGTCTGCAATTGGAGTGGATGCTCCTTTTAGTGGTTATGCCTTTCTAAGATACCAAAATGCATTTGTTGCTTTAGGCATTTGTTTCTTCATTTTAAACTCTTGAAATCTATTATTGGAACCAAATAATGCTGGTGATTTTTGAATGTAAAGATGTTGTCATGTTCGAATTTATGCAGAAAAGTTTGTTCTTCTCATGTTTCTAGATATGAAGCTCAACTCCAAAAGTTTTGTAACTTCATGGATTTTGTTTTGGATTCGCCTACTCCTGAAGCTCTGCATGGGAGTGCTTCTACATTTGACCGGTTGAAGTATAAATTGGAGAATTCTAAGTTTTGGGCTCAGCTCCTGCGGCGTACACTCTCCTTGGGACAAAAAGGCATAGTGTAAGATTTACTTTCTCCAGATCAGTTTTAATTTCATTGGGACTGGGACTTCATATTCTCAAATAGATGTCTTATCTATTGACGTATACTCTGATTTTGACTATAATACATCATTACTTGTCAGGGATTTGATGGAGTTGTTACTGTCTCCAACCTCAAAAGTCCTGGACAAATGGTTTGAGGTTGTCATCTGCTTTATTACTATTTACATAAATTTTTAACTTTCAGTTAAATCTGTTCCCCAGATTGATGATGTTGAACATTTTAGTGCACTTAATTGATTATTCTTATTTGAGTGAGATAAGATCCAGGAGGATATTTCTTCTACATTATTTATATTCATTTCTATGTGTGGCTTTGAAGTATTGAGAACGTGACAGAGTTAATGAATGTGGTTATCGTACATGTATCATGTCTATGCTCAAATATTTAACAGTGTTTATGGTATCTCAACTTTTTAGCTTAGACACCAAAGTGCATATGATTCATAGTTGAGGAGGGTGAAATAGAGGTTTCCTAATGTTATTTCACTTGACCCAAGTGTTTGACCTTCGATATTTCTAACTTACTCCCCTTTTTTCCTTTTTCTTTTTTGGGTGGGGGAGGGGCTGCAGTCAAATTTATTGAAGGCTACACTTGCTGGAGATGCGATTATTGGGAGTATGGTAAGAGGTTTCTTATTTTATTTTATATTATTAAATTTTGTTTTAGTATAGTGTACTTTATTCAATGTCTTTGTTAATTTGACCTACAAAACACACACACACACACACACACACTTTGTTCCTCTTATAAATTAATCTGTCCTTGCCATATATAATTAGGAAGGATATATTTTCTCCCATGATTCATTGTGTATATTCTCTGTTAAACTAGTTCCAAGAAAGTTATGCTCACATATAATATGGTAACAAGACGTCACTTTAGGTCCTCTTGCATAATATTTTCTTTGGTGAAGGGTTCCTGTTAGACTTGATTTGAAATAAGCTACACATGCATATAACATAAAGAACCTTGTTTCTCCACTCTTCTGTACTTATACTCATGAGTTTGTGCTTCTAAAACTAACATATTTTTCCTTTCTTAATTCTTTAATTTCTATTTAGTAGATGAACATTAACACTCCTGGAAGTGGATATGTTCTGCTACACCATGTTGTGGGTGAAACAGACGGCGACCGTAATATCTGGTCGTGAGTATCAAACTCTGTTGGTTAATTAATTTTGTAGTGAAACATTGAAGAACAAAACTGGCTGCTGGTTTTGCATCATATTGTTTCAATGACTAGTATTGAAGAAAAGATTATCCAGTTGTATCATTAAACTAAATGGACTGGAAAGAATAAATAATGCAGGTTAAAATGAGAATGGATTTTTTTTTTATATTTCAGCAAGTTTCCACTGTTATAGTCTTCAGAAGGTGTAGTCTTGGACATGAAGACCAACATCCTTTCTAAGTCTGGAGCCTAGTGTGCATTAACTCAATCATTTATTGAGTAAGCAATTAATATAATACATTCATGTGTAGGCATGTTGAAGGTGGGATGGGTGCTGTATCCTTAGCTATAAGTAAAGCCGCTAAGGAAGCTGGAGTTCTTATTGAAACAAATACAGAGGTGTGTTACCCACTAATGCTTTGCTGTCTCATATGAAGTTGCTGGATTTATCAGACATATACCTATAAATTTAGCGCGCCATTGAGTTTTTGTACATGAGTATTTTGTTATGTTTTCATATATTTGATTTGTTAATATTTCATTCTAAAGTGTTTTTTCATAAAGAGAAAGCACTAAGTTTTTCTCCATGGCGATTATTTGTTCCTTCCTCTCATTGCTGACAACTGAAACAGGTTTTAAAGGTGATGGTGGAAGACTCTGGAAGGGCAAATGGAGTGGGTTGGCTTGCTTTACTTTGTCTCCAAAAAAAAAAAAACAGCATTTGTTATGAGATTGTGATTGTTGATTATTATTGCTGAAAATCTAGGTATTATTGGCTGATGGGACTAAAGTGCACTCTTCAATTGTTTTATCAAATGCTACTCCTTATAAGACCTTTATGGTAAGCAGTTTGAAATATTTTCATTTTATATGAGGCTAGACCGGAAAATCATACAGTTCATACTAGTATAAAGTAATTGCATTTCTCAGCTCTTAGTTATGTTCGGATTGTGTGGCAGGAATTGGTACCTCATGATTTTCTTCCTGTTGAATTTCTTCATGCAATTAAGTATTCTGACTACAGCTCTGTAAGAAACTTTCTCTTAAACATCAAATCTTTGATAATTGCGATGAGTAAATATTTGAAGAGCATATTAACCTTGAGTTGGCTATCCAGCATTTTCCTTTGCTCTGCAACCTGTCATTTTAGATGCATATATCTCTTTTGCTCATTGTCCAAATTGTCTTGATTGAAATCAGAAAATCAAGTAATTAGGTACCACAGTTTTCTAGGATTCGCTGTTAACTGCATGAAATCTTTTGTTCGAGATAGGGTTAATATTTGAAGAAAGTTAACATCGTGGTTTTTTTTCAACATTTTATTATGCCCTGAAACTTGGAATTTTTACATGTAAATTTCTCTATTTCTTGGGATTACTTTTTCATACACCATACAGATAATTTTTGTATATAAATAATGTGTATTGAATTTGAATGAATAAAAAGAAAAAGAAAAAAATGTTTGAAGTTCTTGGAATTTCTGCTGACTGTTTTGATACCACTTCGAATGTGATATTTTTATTTGCTTTATTGGCAATTTGCAAGTCAGAAGATAGCATCAAATATTGCAAGGAACAACATTAATAGGCTTGCACTACCCTCATATTATATCTTCTTCCTCTTTATCCTTTTTTTTTTTCTAAATCATTTGGAATAGGGAACAACAAAGATCAACATAGCTGTCGATAAACTGCCCCAATTCCACTGTTGCAAGCTAAATAACAAAGAAGTGGGTCCTCAGCACACAGCTACCATCCATATTGGTTGTGAAAGGTATGCTACAGTATGGAGAAGTTGAAGACTTACTTTAACTCTCATTTGGCCAATTGTCTGAGCACCAGAAAGATGAATACCATTATCTATGTTGAGGATAGAGCCATATGTTGTGATTTGAGAATTAATATTAAGTTCGGCAAGAGGTTGTGAGTAGAGATAGTTAAGACATATCGAACAAATAAACACCTGATATTAATTAATAGTTGTGCTGAATGTCTTGTATTTATTTATGCCAATTAATGGAAATTAAAAGTTTACTAGTTGATGACAAGTCATGGCATTGTATTTCTGTGAAATTTGTAAATAGAATGTTGACAATTGGCTGTTGTATTTCCTTTTGTATATGATTTCTATGCCAGTATGGAGGAGATCAGATCAGCTTGTCAAGATGCTTGTAATGGCTTACCATCACGAAGGCCTGTGATGGAGATGACACTTCCTTCTTCATTGGATACTACAATATCACCACCTGGTATGACTTCACTTCAGCTATGTATTTTTATCTATTTAGATGTAGTAATTAGAATCATTTAACCTTTTGTTATAAAAATGAAATAGTAAATAGCAGAGCATGGTTTATAGGTTATTCATATACACCTCCTCAGTTCTCATGTATTATAAGTTTATTTATGGAATCTCATGGAACTGAACTAGAGAAACACAAGACATGCATTATGATTCTACTACTTAAAAACTTGTTTTTAACTGGGAATTTAAATGCACATGCATATATCCATCTTGGTAGAGACATACTCTTAAGTTGCAAGATTTGGAGGTGCCCACCAAAAGAAACAACAGTTATTCTATAACAAATAACCTTTTTTTTCCCTTATTTTCATGAGACCTGATTATTTCATAATTTTCGTTTTCCTGTTTTGCATGTTATAAAAATAGCACAATTATTAAGAAATGTCCTGTCTTATATAGGTAAGCATGTCATCAGCTTATTTACCCAATATACTCCTTATAAACCCTCAAATGGTAGCTGGGACAATGCTGAATACAGAGTAAGTTATGCCTGCCTAAGTGCCTAACTGTTAAGATTCACTGTGTTGAAGAACTGTTGATTTTTTAAGCAACAATGTAGTTGATATTACCAGACTGACTTGTTCTATATATATATATTCTGTGTCTACCTTCTTTGACCTCATTCCTGAGTTTTCTTTTGCATTTCTGTTTGCATAGCTGTTTAGATATTTATCATATTTGTGGACTATAGGAATCATATGCAAAAAGATGTTTCGACTTGATCGATGAACATGCACCTGGATTCTGCTCGTCTATCATAGGTTATGACATGCTGACACCACCAGATCTGGAAAGGGAAATTGGACTGACAGGTAAGATGAAGACCGAGTTTTCCTTCTCAGAAAAGTGAAGCCTATTTATACCGAATATGGATTTTGAAAATTCCCATAGAATAAGAGAGAACTAATATACACCCAATTCTGCTGCTTTTCCTTCGCTGCATGTTTCTTGGCTACTTCTCAAAAACTATTCTCCCTCCCCTCCGTTCAAATGGGATTACATTGCTTGAACCATGATCAGAAAGTGATGCTTGAGATGAAAAAACTTCCAAAATCATGACCCCTTCTGTATATCTTGTTTCTTAATTTATTATTCAAGTCATCTAGACTTGCATTGAATATTTAAACGAATTCCTGTTTATCACATCATACAAGTATAATTGCTCAGTGGCATTTTCTTCAGGCCATGAGTTTCGTAGGGTGCAGTTCTTTGACAATGAAAATTAACAAATGTGTGTAGGAGGAAATATTTTCCATGGTGCTATGGGTTTGGATTCACTCTTCTTAATGCGACCTGTGAAAGGCTGGTAAGATTATTCTGCACATGAATCACAAGTTATATATGTGTGTGTGTGCGCGCGACCTTGCCTGCTTACGTCTTTATAAAGAACAATATTTGTGAAACAGGTCAAATCATAAGACACCAATCAGAGACTTGTATCTATGTGGAAGTGGAACTCATCCTGGAGGGGGTGTCACGGGAGCTCCTGGGAGAAATGCTGCACGTGTTATTCTCAATGATTTTAAGAAGCATTATCAATAAGCACGTCCTTCTATTGCATTTGTTCCTGTGTATATGCTGATAAGTTTCACTAGTTACTATCAACTGGATATTCGTGTTTCTTATCTTATGTCGCTGTTATTGTGTCGGTTTATGACATTCTTTGGTCAACCTCGTTAAGAAGTTAGGAGTTGTTGCAACAACCAATGTTGATTAATGGACCAGAGAATTACAGTAACAACGTTAATTGTCTAGCTAACTGAAAAATGGGATTCATATGTCCAAATTTGCTGCAGTAACTTTATGTAAGAATGTCATAATGATAGAACACAATTAGCGAAGTTTGGAATATCAAAATTTCTTTCTTAGGAAAATTATTATGAGCACAGAATGTTCCTGCGAATTATGACCTTCGCCTGGAATGTGAGCAAATCATACCTTCACCATCTTCTGTTGCTACTATTCCAAGACATAGAATATGCAACAAATCTGCAATAGAGGAGAATTTCAGATTTTGAGAAAAGATTTCTAGTTCATTTATGGACAATGGAAATACACTGAACTGGTTTATGTAGTTCTTTAAGAGGTAATAACGAATTTAACTAAATGCTGTGCTTATTTCAGTTGTTTACACATTCATACAGAGTGAGATCCTTTTATCAAGCGCGTGACATCAGTGACCCTGCAATTCCGGCAATGAGAGCCGTTGGATCTCCCAAGACGGCGGATACAACTGCCTGCACCGCCATCCCAGCTATCTCGCAGCACTTCCTGACCTTCTTCCCTTTGCTCCTACTGCTGTTGTTATGAGCAGCCTGAAGAGTGTTCTTTATGGTGGGAATCCCTGTTGTGTCTGCCATTTTTCTCCCTTTGCTTTGTCCTATGTAAATCTCATGCCAACTCTCTACGATCATGTCCCTCACACATGCCACGTGCAGGTTGTACTTCTTACACTTTGATCTGTAACTCCAGCTCCGCCCCTTTTGGCCGCAGCGGTGACACGGCGAAGATACCTTCTTGTAGAGATATAGCTTCACCTCTGTCGAGGACAAGCGATGAAATCAAAATTCTGTTAATTTAAGAGTAAATTATCATTTTTACTCATAAAAATTCAAAACGCTGACATGTCTGCCCGTAAATAAATAAAAATAGCTTTATACCCACAAAAGCTAAGATAGGTATGAAGTTAATTTTGTTCATTTATGAATAAATTTGTTCGTTGCGTTCTGAATTTTCATGAGTAAAAATAATACTTTACTCTAAAATATTAGCTACTAAGTAAGAAATAATCACATTTCTTGCAATAGAAGGTAATTAACCTTACCATCATCCTCAAGAAGCATTGGAAGCTTGGCACAACAAGGGTGAAGGTCGAACCCACACGACACGCAATGGTAGAGGAAGCCGGCCACGACCTTCTCGCAGGCATTGCAGTAACGGGGGATGTCCCCCGGGGGGCGAGACAGGAACTGAAAAGAGCACTTTGGATAGAAAGGGTGGAAAAGAGTTGGGGAAGGCATGGCACATTGCATGTGAAGATCATAGTCACAAATGGAGCATTTGTAACGTGAACCTATTCCAATTTCCTTGCATCCATCACACTTGAATGGAAATTCAGAGTACTCAAATCTAAGCTTGTGTTTTGGGTGCCCAAAATGGGATATCTCACTATATTTCATGCTACTCATCATCATGCTATTGTTTGTGTCCTTGTGAAAAGAATTGTTTGAAGAATACATTATGATGATCAATTATGATTTATGATGTGAACAAGGCATAGTTATATTGGACTATGTAAAATTTTCTTAGGTCATGGCTGAAGAAAATGGAGAGGGAATTGTGGTGGTAAAAATAGAGTTTCAAAGGGGATTGTAATGGAATCTCCATAGGCCATATCAACATTATTGTTGTGAAAGATAGAAAGAGGGAAACAAGAGGCATATTATTAGGCCATCCCCACAAAGAATATATACCAAATTTCTTTATTACTTTTGATTAAATATTATTCTAATCTAAACTGTTATTGTAATATCTGAAACCTATTACACAAGTTTTCATTTTGTAATTTGTATACGTGCATTAATTAATATTAATGTAATACAAGATCATGTTAAAAAAGAAGGGATAGAGATGGGAAATTTCAGGGGATGGTGATTTATGCATCTAGGAATTTTGTTACAGAAAAAGAATTTAGCACCTCTGGACTTTGATTAAGAAAGGAATCGCATTATTTGGCAATATACTACGTTTTTTAAATGATGATCACTAGTGACATATTCAAATTTGTTAGCTACTATTTATTATGGGAATATGAAACAGAGTTGGGATACAATAATTCATTATTTTGAAAACTAAAAGTTAAACACATGCCTTTTTGGTTCTAGTATAATATGTTTATTATCTTAGCTGATATCAAATTCAAATGTATTATTATTATTATTATTATTATTTTATAATAATAAGATAAAAAATTAATAGCAGATTAGTGTAATATTGATATAGTGTACAAGAGTAAGTGTAAATAACACCTAAGATATGCTAATTATTGGATTCATTGAGACAAAAGTTTAGGATAATATAGAGCATAACATGCACGCAACCTCAAAGTTTAGAAAGAAAGAAAGAACACGAATAAATTCCTTATCGTGTCTTCATAGTTTTCTAGCTTCTAACCTTTCAGGTACTATTGACTCTAACAAAAATTCAAGCCTGTTTCATTGTTCTTAATTGTTATGACTTTATCCACTTGTATATTCAATTACGACTATGTTACGTGTACATCAAAATCAGCCACCAAAGTCAGCTACATGCTGGAATACAAATACACATTAAAAATAAATTAAATCACACATATTTTTATACACGAATACACTGGTGGCTAATTTTAGTGGTTAATTTTGGTATATGAATAGCATTTTTGATTCAATTATTATCTAGAATGCCAATAACTAAATATGAAGAACCATTCCTTTAAATATATTATCTTTTATAACATTTAATAAGGTACAGAAAAAAAAAATTTGAATTAAACTTATGATGAGGCTATGGAATTTGAATTTTGTGGTCATGCATTATCATCACACCATTTTTCAAAAGCATAACCAAAGATGCACAATAGTTGCCACGTGTCACAAGGAGAAAGGTGTGTTCATAGTGGGTAAGAGAATCTATGTATACTCTCTTACTCAGTAGAACTGCTTTAAGAACAAGGTGACACAAGAATCAAGCAACCCATCAACCAAACAAGAATGAGAAGGTAACACTTTTTCGCATTTAATTCTTTTACTTTCGAATTTATGTTTTGACCATATCTTTTGTTTTTCTCAGCAGAGAAACAAATAATATGAATATTACAGAAAGAGAAAGTTATTATGTACGGTACCTGTTTGATACAATGCTTCTGAAACAATTGTCTTATGACATTTGTACTTATCTCTGTTTTACCCCTGTCATGGATAAAGTTATTCCATCCCAACTTCCATTTTAACCTTCCAAACTAAGTAATACTAACAAACAATTATGAGCACTAAAGATGAAACTTTATTGTTTATTTGTATAATGTGGATTTAAAAAGAATGTGTGTTTGACACAGTAAAGCTAAATTGAGAAGAACAATAACATGTTCTACAAGAACAAGGTTTCAATTAAGAACAGATACTGACACAAACACAAAACATAACATACAGACGCACTAAATGATGAGGATATCATCCATTCCATATCACTGAGATCTTAATAGAGGTCTCCACAGCCATGAAAACACTTACCATGTGCATTATTATGCAGTTGACAATGTAAAGTTCAATCTTAACAAGCAATATAACTATTTCAATATATAAGACCGAACAGTATTTAACTATTTCAATATAACTTGGTCACACATAGTTGCACTTACCAAAATATTAGAACTGCACTCCAAAACACACATTGACAAAATAGAAAAGATTCAAGGGAGACTATCTACAAGCATAACAACTTCTTGATTCAAAATAACATCTTAAGATAATGTCAGTCATAAGATCTGCATCTCGTTCAAAATGTCACTTCCATATGCAATCTTAACAGGGAAAGATGCATGGAGGACTATCTAGTCTTGGCCATGATGGGTTCAAAATGTCACTTCACACATTTTTCTAATCTTCACTCACATAATCTCATACCTCTTTCTCTTTTTTTTTCCTTTATTTATTAAATTTTTGTACAACAAGAATTGGATTAAAAATCATACTTTTTATTTGTTTAATTTGCTAAATGTATGTACTTGTATAATTGTATTCATTAGTTTTTTTAATTTCTTTGTATAATTATATTTATGAGTTATATGGTGTTTTTATTATTTGTATATCATTTTTTTTCTTTCAACAATTTAAATTTTTTTAATATTATTTAGTTGTAATAATATTATTGAAAATATATGTTATCATGATTAATAAAAAATAAAATTAGAAAATTAAAAATTATTTTTAATTATTAAAACATTAATAATATTCATATTTATATTTCATCTAATAATTTTATTATTGTACTACAGCATTTAAATATAACCTAAAAAAAGAAAAAAAAACTATTTAAAAGATGAATATATAGTTTATTCAATATCATGAATCTTGAATGTAATTTTTCTTAGGAACCCTATATATCACAAACTTTGTTACCATGTTAACAACCAATCTTTAAAGCATAACTATAAGAGTGTGTCTATCATAAGGTTATTATTGAGCTGTGCTTCTGTCCCTATATATTATTGGTATACAATTAAATAATGGTTTGTAGCATACAAATTGGACAAGGTTGAAACTCAAGTCCAGTTAACTTCATATGAAGTTGATAGCTAAAAGTCCGTTAAATAATTTGATAGATTTGACTAAATTGTCATCTAACAACTCTATACTATCAACTTCACATGAAGTTAACTGTATCTGAGTTTTCATCATTGGACAATGAGAACTTGCACTTTATAAGAAAAAGACTTTTGAGGTAGAAAGGAGACACAGTATTTTCCACGAAAAATAAAACCAAACAACTATTTAACCGTTTCAATATAACTTGGTCACACATAGTTGCACTTACCAAAATATTAGAACTGCACTCCAAAAACACATTGACAAAATAGAAAAGATTCAAGAGAGACTATCTACAAGCATAACAACTTGTTGATTCAAGATAACATCTTAAGATAATGTGAGTCATAAGATTTGCATCTCATTCAAAATGTCACTTCCATATGCAATCTTAACAAGGAGAGATGCATGGAGGACTATTTAGTCTTGGCCATGATGGGTTCAAAGATGCCCTTCAGGAAATTCTCAAACTCTTTGATTTCTTGCGGCTGGTTATCACCAACAAGCAGATTTCTGGCCTTAGCAATTGCAGACTCGATCTTCTCCTTGTCCAGAGGGCAAAGCTTAGAGCTGATGTCTTTATCCTTTAGAGCTTTTTCCATCTTGTAAACATAATCATCCAAAGCATGCATTGCTTTAGCCTTCTCAAGGAACTTTTCGTCTTCAATCTTGTAATTCTCAGCTTCCTCAATTAGTCTTTGAATTTCCTTGGCTGAAAGTCTTTCCTTGTCACTGGTTATATTAATTTCATTCCTACAACGATTGGTTTCTTCCCAGGCAGATACATTTAGGATACCATCAGCATCTATATCAAAGCATACATATAAAGGATGACCACGAGGAGCATGAGGAAGACCAGAAAGATTAAACCAACCAAGCAAGTTGTTATCTGTGGCTCTTATCCTCTCACCCTCATAAACACTTATTGGAACAATGGTATGGTTATCTTTAGATGTAAAGTATCTTTTTGTTCTCTTTGCAGGTATGGTAGTATTCCTAGGAATCACTACACTCATGAGGTCCACAGTTGGTGATGTCCTTATCTTAATACCAAGCGACAGGGGTGTAACATCTAGTAGAACCAGTTCTGGAGCTTTCTTGATGTCTTCAGTCAATAAAGCAGCCTGAACTGCTGCCCCATAAGCAACAGCTTCATCCGGGTTGATACTCTTGCAAAGATCCTTACCTCTGAAGAATTCCTGCAATAGCTGCTGCACTTTGGGAATCCTAGAAGAGCCGCCAACAAGAACAGCATCATGTATACAAGACCTGTCTATCTTAGCATCAGTGAGACACTTATCTACTGTTTCCATACAATTTCTAAAGAGTTCCATGTTTAGTTCCTCAAACTTGGCACGGCTGAGTGATGAATAAAGGTCAATGCCTTGATATAAAGCATCAATTTCAATAGCAGTATCAAAAGCAAATGAGAGTGTCCTTTTTGCCCTTTCGCATGCACTTCTCAACCTTCGCAAGGCTTTTGAATTCCCACTAATATCCACATTGTTCTTCCTTTTGAACTCTTCTACGAAGTAATTCACCATCCTGTTATCGAAGTCTTCTCCGCCAAGGTGAGTATTTCCTGCAGTAGCCTTAACTTCAAAGACCTTATCTTTAATCGTAAGCAGTGATACATCAAAAGTACCACCACCAAGGTCAAAGATGAAAATATTTCATTCTTCTTTACAATCAGCTAGCTTGTCCAGTCCATATGCAATTGCTGCAGCTGTAGGCTCATTGATAATTCTCATGACATTGAGGCCTGCAATGGCACATGCATCTTTTGTGGCTTTACGTTGAGAGTCACCGAAATAAGCAGGCACAGTAATTACTGCATTATTGACTGGACTTTCCAAATAGGCCTCTGCAATCTCACGCATTTTTGTTAGAACCATAGATGAAATTTCTTCTGCACAAAGACGCTTCTCCTGGCCCTTATATGTAACAACAATCATTGGTTTGTCATCAACACCAGGAATAACTTTAAATGGCCACATCATCATGTCATTCTTGATAATGGAGTCACTATATTTCCTACCAATCAACCTTTTAGCATCTGAAAAAAGAGAAAAACAGACAAAAATTTATCGGCTATTACCTAATACAATGTATAGAAAAAGAAGGCATTACGAAAAGAAGATCAATTACCAAAGACAGTGTTAGCTGGATTGGAAGCAGCTTGGTTCTTAGCAGCATCACCAATCAACCTTTGCTTATCAGTAAAAGCAACACATGATGGTGTTGTTCTATTGCCTTGGTCATTGTGGATGATCTCCACTCGTTGATACTCATCCAGCCATACAGCAACACATGAGTAAGTCGTACCAAGGTCGATTCCCACTGCACATCCCCGATGTCTTTTCGCCATCTTCCTTCAAGCTAACAAAATAAGATAAAAAACCACTTTCACTCCCATACGTGTAATATGAATGAATTGCAAGTAAGCAAAGAAACTAGTTATGATATATATTAGCTTCTGAATTATTATCCCATTTTTGTAACTGATGGATTAGTATTTCAAGAATCAAGATAATATGAAATGTATGGTAAATACCATACCAGCATGAAAACTGGCTAAGGCTAGCTAATACTCCAACAGTCAACAAAATTTACGTTTTTTCTATATCAAGTTAACAAAATATCTTTTATAACAAGAACAAATGTGTCATGAAGGAGAATATTATGTATTAAGTGCATTTCCATAGTGGCATAGTGCATAACAAATTTAAATAAGAAATCACATCAACTAAAGTTGGCAATAATGCTTGATTAAAAACTTTCCGACTATAACTTCGACAGTGACAGATTATCACTTTGCATGTCAAAGCATTCCGAGTACTTCCATGAGAAATGCATCAAAGAACAAGCTTTTGTCCCGGATTGAGCAGCAAATTTCTAACTTTTTCAAGGGGAAAATGGTGTAATATAATTTCGAAAGTAAAAGTGAAAGCTTCTGAAACTTTAAACCATTTCTCATATTAAAAACTATTGGGCTTCTTCAATTCTTTTCTTTTAGGTTTCTGTTCTACTCTGAGTAAAGATCTGCCCGAAAACAATAAAGATTTATGTTTCGACTCAGCCCTGGAGTTGAATACCCCCCTCAGTAATTGTTTTTGATCCAATCCGGAGGAATCAATAGAAAAGGCAAATCGCACGCACTCCCTTTCCAAAAAAAACCAATACACCGAGCTCTACACTTAGATTTATTGGATTTGTTATTTGGTGTGTAATATGGATGAAGCAACTGCGAAGGCTACGAACTTAGAAATGGAGGGGAAATTGAAGAAATGACTTTAAATCTTTGTTTACTGACCCCAATCGAATTTACAAAGGTGGGAGAGTTTACACACCACCCCTTCTTATTTGAGAATACAATTGGAATACGTAATAAAGCTAGTATATTTATTAAACCTGCACAAATCTAACTTCGGTTGCTATAGCTAGCCATATATCTAGTATCCGATACATGTCTCTTAGAAAAAATTAATATCGAACTCGAAGTGTCATGCTCTTAATATTTATTTGGCGAAGGCATAGTCTTTTTTTTTTTAAAGGACTCATTGGCGCCAAGCGTGAGGGAGTGCCATTCGCTCCCCTAGCTTTCGTCTCTCTCTCAGTGTCAGTGTCGGCCCAGCAGAGTGCTTCGCCATTGGTGTTCTTTCCGATCTCTACGCATTTCACCGCTCTACCGAAAATTCCCTCTGCCCCTACCGTACTCCATACGTGCTCAAAGGCGGAAAACTATTACTTAGAAAAATTTTTCAAAGAAGTCTGTATTAAGTTTTTTTTCAAAATTTATTTTTAAAAAAAATTGATGCTTTAAGGAGTGTCAGAGTGATTTGTTAGCAAAACTATTTATTTTTAGGTCTAATTTTTTAACATAGATGCTAATAATGGAGAACCCAAAACTAAAATTGTGAACCTCCCATTCTCATAATCTAAATTGCTTCTTTTTCAGGGTTATTAACACAAATTGTAAAACTTGTGTATAGAATGAATATTAGCCACATAAATAGAATATTTTGGTCTGGTGCTTTAAAGGTCCAACTTTTAGTTTCCCCACCAAAGACAACTCCTTTGTTTAAAGTTAAGAGAATTACAACTTGGAAGAGTAAATGAAAGCCTTGGGCAAGTACACAGTAGAAGTAAAAACCCAAACATGATATAGGTTTTGGAATATTTACCTTAAAGGGTGGACGGAATGGGGAAGAAAATGCCACAAATTGTTTCTCTTGATGTCACTTTGGAAATTAGCCCTTTCTTTTTGCTTAGCCTTCGCACTAAACTATCCTTAGCAAAGAAGCAAACTCTAATGACCAAAAAAGGGTCCAGAATTGTTGATGCGTGGTCTGCAAGGATGATGATAAGAAAGAAAAAGATAAACAAGATAAGAATTGAACTTGAATAAAAAGATAAAGTGTAATTGATAGGTTGAAATTGAATACAAAAAAAATCGCTATATTTTCTATCCAATTTTTCTCAACCTAACTTGTCAACAATATAAGGAACTCCTCAACCTAATTTGTCAACGCGTAACTATCCTAGTTTATGAGGTATTTAAAACTTTTTTTTTTTTTGGTGTTTTGACGGGGCTTAGCGCCCAAGAAAATTAAAAATCAAGGATAAAACGGGGCAATGATACCCCTCTAGCATCATCATCTATAATGTTTCTTAGCCCTGCTGGCATAGTATCTATGAAATGAAATCCAAGGCATGCTTGTAAACTCTCCTTCGCAAGCCAATCGGCGCTTTTGTTTCCTTCCCTGTATGTGTGACAGAGTTTTACATTCCAGTCTCTTTGTATTAACTGGCTGATGCTTCTTATGATTGTTTCCGGATGATTGTCGCTTTCTTCTCTTTTGCTAAGAATTTGGAATGCTATTTTTGAATCAGTTTCTAGAATGATTTTTTTGAATCCCAAATCCCAAGCTAGTTTCAATCCATGGAGAATTCCCCAGGCTTCTGCCATGAATGCTGTTCCTCTGCCAATATTCGCCAAGAACCCTGCTACCCATCTTCCACGGCTGTCCCGAATCAAGCCTCCACACCCTGCTGTACAGTGCTCCTGTGAGACTGCTCCATCACTATTGATTTTTAGCCATCCATCCTCCGGAGGTTGCCACGCAATATGTATTTCTTTTTTCTTCCTTGCTCCCTTAAGGATATTGACTTTTTTAAAAGCATTATTGATCCTCTGCAAATATTCTTTAATACATAAATGTGCATTGCTTGGTCTTCTAAAAGGGGGGTCAAAGATCTCCTTATTCCTCCATTTCCACAGCCACCAGCAAGTCACAACAAATTGGGACAGCCATGGTTGTGCATTAGCACCGACTTCCTTTGTAAGATTCCAGCGGATCCATGTCTCGAAGGGAGCTCTATAGAAAGTGGTTATGTAAGAGGGTTTCACTAACTGCCGCCAAATTCTTGAGGCTTCTGTGCAGTCCCTTAATGTGTGGAGTAATGTTTCTGTATTATTGGGGCATCGGTGGCAGTTTGGATTTGCACCAAAGATCCTCTGCCTCCTCTCTGAGGTCATCAGCTTGTTTTGAATTGCTAACCACATAAAACATTTTATACGCTGGGGGCCTTTCCATTTCCATATAATATTCCAGGTTTGGTCTTGATATACAAAATTCTGAGCCCACAAACATAAGGCCCAATTTAGTAATTAAATAAACAAAATTAGAATACATTAAATTTTTTCTTTATAACATAAGACCGAATCTGTATATCATTTTCCTTTCTTTCAACAATTTAAATTTTTTTAATATTATTTAGTTGTAATAATATTATTGAAAATATATGTTATCATGATTAATGAAAAATAAAATTAGAAAATTAAAAATCATTTTTAATTATTAAAACATTAATAATATTCATGTTTATATTTCATCTAATAATTTTATTATTGAACTATAGCATTTAAATATAACCTAAAAAAAGAAAAAAAATAACTATTTAAAAGATGAATATATAGTTTATTCAATATCATGAATCTTGAATGTAATTTTTCTTACAAATCCTATATATCACAAACTTTGTTACCATGTTAACAACCAATCTTTAAAGCATAACTAAGTGTGTGTCTATCATCCAAGGTTATTATTGAGCTGCTTCTGTCCCTATATATTATTGGTATACAATTAAATAATGGTTTGTAGCATACAAATTGGACAATGAGAACTTGCGCTTTATAAGAAAAAGAGTTTTGAGGTAGAAAGGAGACAGTATTTTCCAGGAAAGATAAAACCGAACAACTATTAACTATTTCAATATAACTTGGTCACAAATAGTTGCACTGACCAAAATATTAGAACTGCACTCCAAAAACACATTGACAAAATAGAAAAGATTCTAGGGAGACTATCTACAAGCACAACAACTTCTTGATTCAAAATAACATCTTAAGATAATGTCAGTCACATGATTTGCATCTCATTCAAAATGTCACTTCCATATGCAATCTTAACAAGGAGAGATGCATGGAGGACTATCTAGTCTTGGCCATGATGGATTCAAAGATGCCCTTGACCTCCTTCAGGCAATTCTCAAACTCTTTGATTTCTCGCTGCTGGTTATCACCAACAAGCAGATTTCTGGCCTTAGCAATTGCAGACTCGATCTTCTCCTTGTCCAGAGGGCAAAGCTTAGAGCTGATATCTTTATCCTTTAGAGCTTTTTCCATCTTGTAAACATAATGATCCAAATCACTCAATGCATTAGCCTTCTCAAGGAAATTTGCATCTTCAACCTTGTAATTCTCAGCTTCCTCAATTAGTCTTTGAATTTCCTTAGCTGATAGTCTTTCATTGTCATTGGTTATAGTAATTTCATTCCTACAACAATTAGTTTCTTCCCAGGCAGATACATTTAGGATACCATCAGCATCTATATCAAAGCATACATATAAAGGATGGCCACGAGGAGCATGAGGAAAACCAGAAAGTTTAAACCAACCAAGCAAGTTGTTATCTTTGGCTCTTGTCCTCTCACCCTCATAAACATTAATACAAACACTGGTCATGTTATCTTCAGGTGTGGTGTATCTTTTTGTCCTCTTTTTAGGTATGGTAGTATTCCTAGGAATCACTACATCCATGAGGTCCCCAGGTGTTGTCTCAATACCAAGTGATAGGGGTGTAACATCCAGTAGAACCAGTTCTGGAGCTTTCTTGATGTCTTCAGTCAATAAAGCAGCCTGAACTGCTGCCCCATAAGCAACAGCTTCATCTGGGTTGATACTCTTGCAAAGATCCTTACCTCTAAAGAATTCCTGCAATAGCTGCTGCACTTTGGGAATCCTAGATGAGCCGCCAACAAGAACAACATCATGTATACAAGACCTGTCTATCTTAGCATCAATGAGACACTTATCTACTGTTTCCATACAATTTCTAAAGAGTTCCATGTTTAGTTCCTCGAACTTGGCACGGCTGAGTGATGAATAAAGGTCAATGCCTTGATATAAAGCATCAATTTCAATAACAGTATTAAAAGCAAATGAGAGTGTCCTTTTTGCCCTTTCGCATGCACTTCTCAACCTTCTCAAGGCTTTTGAATTCCCACTAATATCCACATTGTTCTTCCTTTTGAACTCTTCTACGAAGTAATTCACCATCCTGTTATCAAAGTCTTCTCCGCCAAGGTGAGTATTTCCCGCAGTAGCCTTAACTTCAAAGACCTTATCTTTAATCGTAAGCAGAGACACATCAAAAGTACCACCACCAAGGTCAAAGATGAAAATATTTCGTTCTTCTTTACAATCAGCTAGCTTGTCCAGGCCATATGCAATTGCTGCAGCTGTAGGTTCATTGATAATTCTCATGACATTGAGGCCTGCAATGGCACCTGCATCTTTTGTGGCTTTACGTTGAGAGTCACTGAAATAAGCAGGCACAGTAATTACTGCATTATTGACAGGACTTTCCAAATAGGCCTCTGCAATCTCACGCATTTTTGTTAGAACCATGGATGAAATTTCTTCTGCACAAAGACTCTTCTCCTGGCCCTTATATGTAACAACAATCATTGGTTTGTCATCAACACCAGGAATGACTCTAAATGGCCACAGCATCATGTCATTCTTGATAATGGAGTCACTATATTTTCTACCAATCAACCTTTTAGCATCTGTAAAAGGAAAAACACAAATTAACAAAAATTGATCAGCTATTATCAAGGGATTAAAAAAGAGTACAATGTGTAGAAAATGAAGGCATTAACAAACGAAGATGAATTACCAAAGATAGTGTTAGTTGGATTGGAAGCAGCTTGGTTCTTAGCAGCATCACCAATCAACCTCTGCTTATCAGTGAAAGCAACACATGAAGGTGTTGTTCGATTGCCTTGGTCATTGTGGATGATCTCAGCTCTTTGGTGCTCTTCCTGCCACACAGCAACACATGAGTATGTTGTACCGAGGTCGATTCCCACTGCACATCCCTGATATCTTTTAGCCATCTTCCTTCAACCTAGCAAAATAAGAAACCAGAACAAATGATCTCCGCTTTCACTTCCATATGTGTAATATGAATGAATTGGAATTGAGCAAAGAAACTCATTATGGTATATATTAACTTCTTAATTATTATTCCAATTTTTTAACTGATGGATGATAATGTGAAATGTTGTATATATGATAAATACCATTATCAGCATGATACTAAGAACTGAGACTATCTTCTTGTTTCTAAAACTATCTTCTAAAATTAAATACCATTACCAGCATGATAGCTAAGGCTAATACTCAACAATCAACACAATTTACATTTTCCTATATCAAATTAGCAAACTATCTTCTTGTTATTAAAACTAAGAAATGAGACTATGATTATATAGTCCCTGATTACACTACAGAATATATCTATAAATTAACTTTTTTTAATATCATTATGTGAACATAGCATTTTTTATCCAATATCCATTAACTTAAAATAACAAAACACATTGATTGGAATAAGAACAAGCGTGTCATGAAGGAGAATATTACGTATTAAGTGCAAATAACAAACTAAAACAAGAAATCACATCAATTAAAGTTGCCAACAATGCTTGATAAAAAACTTTCCGAGTATAACTTCCGAGTATTTTCATGAGAAATGCATCGTAGAACAAGCTTTTGTCCCAATTGAGCGGCAAAGTTTCTAACTTTTCATGGGGAAAAAAATGGTGTAATGTAATTTTGGAAGTAAAGATGAAAGCATCTGAAACTTTAAACCGTTTCACATATTAAAACGGTTTTTTTTTTTTCAAATTAAAAAAAAATTGCTTCTTTAAGAACTGTCATAGAGACTTATTAGCAAAGCTATTACCTTTTTTAACATAGAGGCTAATCCGTTAATGTGATCATTTACTTCAAACTTCAAAGTTTAGAGAATGCAAGAGTAAATGAAGCCGTTGAACTAAGGTAAGGTGCTTGGTGAGCATGTACTCATTAGAAGAACAAAATCAAAGCATAATATTGTTGATTGTTGTGACATTATTATTTTTTTAAGGAATAATTAGTATAGTTTTGGAACATTTACCTGAAAGGGTAGATGGAGTAGGAAAGAAAAAGCCAGAAATTGTTTCTCTTGATGTCACTTTGGAATGAGCCCTTTCTCGTTGCTTAGCCTTCACACTATCCTTGGCAAAGAAGCAAACTCTCCCTTAATAACTCAAACGACTTTTGATATTAAAAATAAAAAAAAAAAAAAGAAAAAGAAGAGAAGTTCACTGTAGAGTGCATGTAGACCGTAGAGCGTAGTGGTGAGTGGTGGTGACTTAAATATTCAATGAATTCGAGTGTATTGGACTAACTCGAGATTGATTGGATGGTTGGATATTATTAGATTTTTTTTTAAGTTTAATTATTCTGCAAATTCTGATCATTTCACCAAATTTTTAATTAGATTTTTTTTCTTTTTCAATTAGATTTTTATATTATATAATTTTTTTCAATTAAATTTCTATCGTGACAAAAACATTTGAAATAAAATATTTTATTAAAAAAACGAATATTCTTATTTTTGGAGTAAGAGACCTCGTTCAAAACACTTCTATATTTCAAAAATTCTAAAAAAAAACTCCACACTCGTACATCCCTAGCCCTAACCTCTTCACCGAGCTCTCTCTAGATCTACCGCACGGTCCCGTCTCGCCAAGCCTCCTCCTCTCAGCGTTCCTCTCGTGCCTCGTCCCTTGTATTCTACTCGTTCTTTCGTGCCTAGTGTGTTCCACTGCTCGTATTCTGCTCGTCGTGCCTCTGTCCTTCGCTGTGTCGCGCCTACGTGCCTCCGTGCTTCCATGCCTCCCTCGCGCTTTGTTTCGCTGCCTGAAGTGCTGCTCGTCGTCAATGGTTCTACCTCTGCGACAGGTGATAATTTAATTTAGATTATTTCCAATTTTTTCCTCACGATGGATTCTTTGATGTTGTTTATGTGAATTTTATTGTTGATTGGTTTATTTCGACGTTGTTTAAATGTTGAATTTGGTTTCTGAATTGGTTTATGAATATTGGACCATACCAACAACCTCGGCTTTCGAAACAATAGACGAGTATGAATCAGGCTAACGGAGAATCCTCGGTAAACCAAAACAATCGAGATTCCAGCTCCACTAAAGCTCGTATTCAAAATCATAGTCAACCTCCCTAAAAAATCTAACCACTACCTGTGCAAGCCGTTGCAGAGACTAGCTCCATTCATCTATATAACAGGCCGAGCTAACCTTACAAAACACACAACAAATACAACAACATTATCTGTTCTGGAAAACAACTCCAATCCCATCACAATAACGTACTAGCTTATTTTTCTTGTTCTAAAGCAAGTTACTGACTTGAGCGTCGGAGTCTTTCTTGCAGGTTCCACGCCAGAGTCCAAGTTTCGAGGATAGCTCTCCATAGATCACAAAAGCTTGCAGAGCAGCGTACTATCGAGCTATAACTTGGAAGAATATCCTTTGATAGAACAATTGGCGCCCACCGTAGGGCCGAGTTTATCTAACCTCACTATCTTCTCTGCCCTACTTTTACTTTCTTTTGCAGGGTTAGCAATCCTCACGTATGGCGGACAACGGGGTCCAGCAGCCCATGCAAGCCGAGCTAATGGCTCAGATTGCCGAGCTTCAGGCTAAAGTTCGGAGAATAGCCGAATGGTCATCCAAAAGCCAAAACAATAAGCATGGCGAAGGTGACCCCAAGAACCCCGGTGGGAGCAGTACACAATCGCAGGAAGCAGAATCCCACAAAATCACCCCACCGAAGGAATAGCTCACAATAGACAATCCTTTCTCAGAAGACATCGTCAACTTCCAAATGTCGAAGAATTTTGTGCTGCTAATCTGTCTCAAATCATACAAAGGATTCGGTGATCTCCGTATCCACGTTAAGAAATTTCAATCCATGATATTTTTTAATAGTGCCTCTGAACCTATACTTTGCCGAGCATTTCCTACTTTCTTAGACGGTGCTGCATTACTTTAGTTTTCTAAGTTGTCTGCAGGTTCAATCTCTTCTTTCAAGGAACTGGCGCAATCTTTCATTGATTATTTTGCTTCATCAAGGATATATGTATACGAATCAGACTACCTAAGCACCATCAAATAAGGGCAGCATGAGAGTTTAAAAGACTACATGACGCGGTTTACCAAGGCGACTATGGAAATCCCCGACCTAAGCCCAGAGGTCCACCTACATCCCCTCAAAAGCGGCCTCAGACTTGGCAAGTTCCAAGAAACTATTGCCGTGACTAAACTGAAAACATTAGAAAAACTTCGAGAAAAGGCCGCAGGTCAGATGGAAATCGAGGAGCTCAGGGAAGCTCAGCGAGCTGATAAACAACAACCTCGTCGGGAGGATGAGAAGCATCCCAAAACGCCAAATCACAAAGATCACAAGAATCCTTTCAAACTAACACCAAAGTACGACGCATACACATAATTCAATGTTAGGAGGGAAGATATCATCAAAGAGATACTAAACGCAAAGATCATCAAACCACCGAGCAGAGCAGGTTCATACCAAGATCAGAGATACGTTGACAAATCAAAGCACTGTGCTTTTCACCAAAAGTTCGGCCACACCACCGACGAATGTGTGATCGCGAAAGATCTTCTAGAAAGGCTGGCCAGGCAAGGCCATTTGGACAAGTACATAAGCGGATGAATACAGCAAGGTCAACAAACTGTGCAACTGATGTCTAATCCGAGCAAAGCCCAAACACCACAGAGAAGACTAGGTTCCAACCCCCACCAACAAGGGGGGTTATCAATTGTATTTAAGGTGGATTCACAAGTGGCAGACATACGAGCTCGGGAAGGAAAAGAAGCTACCGAGCAATGCTAATGGTCCAGGGAACAGCAGAAAAAGTCGTCCACCCACCATGCATGTCCACCATATCCTTCGAGCAATATGACTACAAAGCAAAGGCCACCAATTTAGACGATCCCATGGTCATTTCCATCCAAGTAGGAGACCTCCTAGTTAAGAAAGTCCTACTTGACTCAAGCAGCAGTGTCGACATTCTATTTTACTCCACTTTCCAAAAAATAAAGCTAAGTGAAAAAATAATGCAACCTTTCTTGAGAAAATTCGTAGGATTCTCAGGGGAACGAGTACCTATTCCCGGGAGTATATGGATGAAAGTAACAATGGGTGACCACCGCTTATCGAAAACAAAGGACGTGCTGTTCCTAGTGGTCGACTGCATTAGTCCTTATAAAATCATTCTTGGTAGAACTTCTTTAAATTCTTTTGGTGCTATTGTGTCCACTGTTCGTCTTTATGTTAAGTTTCAAGTATAGGAAAACCAGGTAGCGACCATACACTCCGATCAGAGAGAAGCTTCGGCAATGCTACAGTGAAATCCTGAAAATCAGATCGGAGAATAACCAAGAACCGAGCTTCTGAAAGACACATTCAACGTGGCAAACATTTCAAACACAGCGGACCTTGATCCCAGAGAGGATCTCTGAGACAGACCCTCACCAATAGACGATCTTGAAAAGGTAACCTTAGACAATAATGACAATCATTTTACTTACATAAGCCGCTCTCTCCTTGCAGGAACTAAAGAAAACATCATCAACATACTTCGAAAAAATGTCGACCTCTTCGCATGGACTCCTGCAGACATGCCCGACATCAATCCGAATTTCATGTGTCACAAATTACAAATTGATCCGAAAGTCCGACCTATAGCACAAAAAAAAATATGGGCTCGACATGCCTGGACAAAACTCGAAAACTCCTGCAAGCAGGATTCATAAAAGAGTTGCGTTTTCATGAAATTTTTACTTTTAATTCCAAAAATTACATTATATCATTTTTCCTCTAAAAAAAATTAGAAACTTTGCTGCTCAATCTGGACAAAAGCTTATTTGGGATGCATTTTTCATGGAAGTACTTAGAATGCTTTGACATACAAAGTGATAATCTGTCACTCTCGAAGTTATAGTCAAAAAGTTTTTAATCAAACATTATTATCAACTTTAGTTGATGTGATTTCTTATTTAAATTTGTTATTCACTATACTACTATGGAAATGCACGTAATACATAATATTCTCCTTCAGGACACATTTGTTCTTATTCCAATTAATGTGTTATGTTGTTTTAAGTTAATGGATATTGGATAAAATTGCTATATTCATAGAATCACATAAAGAAAAGTTAATTTATAAAAGATATTTTGTTAATTTGACATAGAAAAAACACCAAAGTTCGAATCCATATACAACATATTAAGAGGCACATGATTTACCATCTGAGCGAAGCCTTAGCAGCCTTTTTCCTTTTTAGATTTGATTAATTCCATAATATGCGATCACAAACAAACAAAGAAATAATATATGTAAATAGTTATTTACACTATCATTTGATTACAGTAAACTATTTTAACAAAAGGACCCAATTCATAAGTGTAAATTAAGCCTTTTTCTTTTTTTTTTCTTTTTTCAACCTGCATTTTTAATTTAAATACAGAAGTAAAGGAAGTGTTGGACTCACTTATGGGAAGGAGGGGTGCTTTACCTCGTTGTGGGATCAAAGGAAGTAGAACTCGAACCTTGCGAGTTGTGTCCCTCAAAATATAAAAAAAATTACCTAGAATAAGAAAAACGGAGGGTCCGAATTCCACGTTTCAGGTTTCAAATTCCATCAGCTGCAAGTCACCAAAAAATTCCCCGAATTCCACGTTTCAGGTTTCAAATTCCATCAGCTGCAAGTCACCAAAAAATTCCATCAGCTGCAAATCTGACCATGCGATTTGTGAAACAAAATTTCATGACCAAAGAACTCGCATGGTTCGAGTTGTGTACTCTGAGTTTTTTCAATTTTTTTAACACAAATCGAATCCTCCGATTTATGTACTCTGAATTTTTTCCAACTTTTTAAACACAAATCGGAGGGGTCCCATTTGTGTAGTTCCACAATTTTAAAAAACACCAAAAATTAATATGTTAAAGTATATCACTCATTTTGCTTCCATATCAAAATTTTTAGCCACTTTCATTCAAATTACAAGATAATATGAACACTATTAGTAGGAAAACAAGCTCTACCAGCAACTGAAACGATGGGTTTTGTTCTTTAATTTAATAATATAAATAATAACAGCATAGGAAGCTTAAAGCATAAAGAGAAATGCAAAAGGGTGAAGAAAGGCGCACTTTGAATCCCAAAAAACAAGGTTGGAAACGAGAGCAAGAGTTAGGAGACAGAAGGTGAGAGGGAGAGGGAAGACGAGCAGCCATGTTTGTGTGAATTCCAAAGATGAAAACTCTGAAAATTGAAAGACATTCTGGAATCCATCAAGGTCGTGCTTTCTGATAGGAGTGTCCGCGGATCGGATCGGATATGGCCGAAAATTCGATCCGATCCGCACAATTTCCATCGGATCGGATCAGATATAATATCCGCACATTTTAGTGTCATATCCGATCCGATCCGCACATTTGCGGATCGGATCAGATATCGGATATATCCGCATTATTAAACCTTCTCTTTTTAATCATATTTCTATGTAAAAAAATTCGATAAAAATATTTCTTTCATACTTTTAAACTTATTTATTCCTAAAATATTTTTAATCAAACTCTCTCTAAATAACAAAAATAAAATAATACAATATATGAATAATAATTACTAAGTAAAACATACAAACAAGTAAATATAATACCAAACATATATATATTTATTTATTTTTTAATTATTATAGTGCGGATCTGCGGATCCGCAGATCGGATACGCGGATATAGAGCAGATATCCGCGATCCGATCCGCAAAGGGTGCGGATCCGATCCGATCCGATCCGATCAATTTGCGGATTGAATTGTATCTGCAATTTTCAGATCGGATGTAGATATTTATCGCGGATCTGCAGATATGATCCGATCCATGGACACCCTTACCAATATAAGCCATTCTTGATTGACTCTTTCTGATGCTGAGCTCAAGCAAGATCAGAATGCTACTGTTGCTCACAACAAGTGCTCTATGATGCTGATGACTTGCTTGATGATGTTTTCATCAAACACTTACGCCTCAAAAGAATGAGTCAGGTGCGTGGCTTCTTTTCCAAGTCTGTGAATCCAATTCTTTTCCGTGCTAAGTTAGCTCGTAAGATTGAGAATGTTCTTAATAATGTTGCTCAAGATATGTCTAAGTTGAACGTGGATCGGAGTTTGATAATTCTTAAGCAAGATGAGTTTGATAGTTCTTCCGTTTTGCAATCAGAGATAATTGGAAGAAAACAGAATAAGAGCGACATTGTTAACTTGTTGAAGCAAACCCATCCAAACCAAAATGTTTCTTTAATTGTTGTTGTTGGTAGGGGGTTTAGGCAAAACAGCCCTTGCTCATTAATATTGATTTTTTTTATTATATCTTTTTCATATATCTCTCTAAGAAGGTCTAAATGATAAAAAAGTTTTTTTTTTAATTTGTCTCAATTTAGAACTAGACTGAAAATAAAAAAAGAAAATATTTAATAACATTTTTTTTAATTATAAATTAAAAAATCACTATTTTTCAAATAAAAAATACAATTTATTTCTATGTACTCTTTTGTACTCCGTCTTATATAATTTAGAGATGAAATGTCCTGCATGATAGCAGTGCAAGAAAAAAATCGATTACAAACTTCAGAGATACAAAATCAACTATAGATGTATCAATATATTTATTTATCATCCAAAACTCACTATTTTCACTATCTTCGCATTCTCCCAAATAAAATTTAAAAACAACAAAAAGCCTCCCAAATAAGAGGATGAATCCTATCATTTTTTAAGTCTTTTGCACGGTGATATTTAGAGGATATATTTAGAGGTTATGTGAAGAAGAAAAGAGTATCATGCCGGTACTAAATTTGAGTTACCGAAACTTACGACTTAAACTAAGACAATGTTTTGCTTATTGTTGTCTATATCCAAAAGATTCGGTAATAAAAAAGGATGAATTGATTCAATTATGGATGGTTCAAGGTTACTATTATCTGATATTTTTTTTATCAATAATAGATGTAAGTTTATTTGCTGTAATTTTTTTTAGTGGGAGTACATAGTATATAAAGTGTAATAATTCAACAGATATTTTTAAGAGATTTTTCATTTTCTTCAACAATGAGAAGAATTTTTTTTTCTCTTAATCCTTTAAAGGATATCTGTTGAGTTATTACACTTTATATACTATGTACTCCTTATGTACTCTTACTCAAAAAAATTACAACAAATAAACCTATCTATTATTGATAAAAAAATAATCTATATAATAGTTACCTTACAACTCTAATTTAAACACAATCTGTAGAAGATGTAGGTGATCAATATGTCAAGATTTTGTTAATGTAATTATTTTTTCAGGATACATCAATAGATAAATACGGTCATATTGAGTCCTTCAAAATACATGATTTGATGCATGATCTTGCAACGTTGATAAAATGATTGTTACTTAGATACCAAGAAAGAAGGAATTGTTGAAAGACTCATGCATGTGGCATTTGAAACTAGCACCGATTGTTTATTGGATGTGTTTGATGTTTGCAAATTGTAGACAATCATCCGTTGCAAGATTGCTACCAATTTAGTGGTATTAACGTATGAATATTATAGTGTCACACAATACTCAATAAGACAGAAAATACTGAGAATACTGATAGTATAGGACAAATATGGTAGCACATGATCCTTGACGCATGATTTTGCCTCCCGCCTCCAGCCTCTAATTTATAAGCTCGGAGACGAATTTCTGGATAAGCTGGGGAGTTTGTGGCGGTTCTTTCGTTGATTTCTTCCATATCTAATAGATCTTTATTTATACATTAATATACATAGTACCCAATAAAACAAAAAGTCCTAGAATAGTGAGAGTACTAGTAGTATTTATACATTAATAAGTGGCCAAACTATCTTCATTCTATAACTTAGCTACCAAAGTCCATTGATAAAGTCAAACATTTAAGATATTTTTCATACCCGGAAAGATTAAGAAGTTTGCCTGAATTGATGGGCAGTGTTGTTTGTTTACAAACCTTAAAATTATGTTATAGATTTTTAACTGGAGAGTGTTAGGTAAACAATAACTATCTTGAACAATATGAACAATCACTAATCAAATAAAAATACATTACACTCTAATTTAATGCTACTAATTAAATTTAAAATTAATTTATTCTTTTAATCCTATTAATTCACATTGTTCATACATTGTTTAAAAATATTGTTAGTTACCTATACTTTTCCTTTTTAACTATGATAGTTTTCAGTGGCTAAGAGAAGAGGGTTGAATCTTAGCCCCTTTTTCACTTAATAACTCTTGCTGGTCATTAAAACAACTTCTGGAGACTTTTTGATTTTTTGTCTCGTACCTAGTCACGAGACTTTTTCTTTTGTCTCGTCACCCGACACGAGATATTTTTCAGTTTTATCTCCTGGGCAGCAGAAACAAAAATGGAGTAGAGGAGAGAAAATTACACCAGGATATATTTTGGTTCAACTGCAAAATGCAAGGCAGCCTACATCCAATCTCCATCACAACAATGATGAAATTTCACTATAATCATTCTTGATTACAAACACCAATTCTCCCTAGGAACTACCCTTCCTATCCGGGAAAAGTCCAGAATCTAAACCTCAATCCTGAACTTGACTTGGTCACTGCCAAGCTTTCAACTGTTAAGTGCTAACCCAACTTACAAGGGGATTCCCACAGAATCATGAAACACAACATAGATGTACAAAGGACCTCTAAGGACATCTATGTCTTTTTCTTTTAATTTTGCACTCTTTGCCTTTTTCCGCTCTATGGCTTTTTCTTACAAACTTCACTGTTTGCCTTTTTCCATGAGACTCAAGACAAACAAAATTAAACAGAAAATTACAAAATGAAGAGCATTGAAGGAGAAGAATTTCTGTTAGCTTAGGTAACTCTGAGAACCCTGTGCCTTGCACTCTCACTCCTTGCTTCAATCCCTGTCTGTTCTCCCTTACTTATAGGGGGAAGCCTCCACGGTTGAAACCAAATAAACCAAGCTAAACTTTTTCTTCTTCATGCAAACCGGTTCGGCCAGAGTGAGAGGAGAGATAACCAAATGCAAAACCCAATATGTAATTACCTCTAGTTCTTCCTTGGTCATCAATCTTCATCAATCCAAGCCCTCCATCTTGCCTTGCCCTCCAAGACGGATTCCTAGCCCTTGATGAGTTATGATGATGACAGCTTCATCTGCTCCAACTTCTGCCTCCTCTATCACGTAGCCACTGTAGCTACCTCCTGTGGTGGTTGAGCAAAATCAGAGACAAGCCATCCCTACAAGGATCTTCCTCTACTGACTGAAATCTTCTTCTTCCATTTTTGGTATGGAGAAACTGAGATCTCTTCACCAAATCTTACCTTTCTTGGTTGAAGATCTTAGCCACAGCATACTTTATTTTGTTTTCTTTTTCTTGCCATCATTGTGATGGTCTTGTAGCTTGTTTCTCCTTCCTTTCGGTAGCTCAAAGTTCCTTCCATAGCTGCTGTGTAATGACCGAAAGCAAGAAACAAGATGAGAGAGAGGAGAGAGAAATTTGAACACAAATGAATGAATTTAATGAAGTAAATTAAAATGTTCACTTCCATTTGCTTTGCCTCATTAAGGCCATCAATCAAATCAACTACAATTTCTCTCTCATGGTTCTAAGGTCTGCATTAACTCTTCTTAATAAAATTTGAATTCCATCACAATGAGAAAAATGAGATCCGTTGGAAGCAATAAAACTTTGCTTTCTTTACTTAATAGTTTCGGACCAAGCTTTGATCTTTTTAGCAAAGATTTTAATTGGGCTTGTAGCAATAATAATTCAAACTGGCCCAGCAAATAAAACACTTCAGCCATCATTCATATGATGATATTGCCCAAGGCTAAAATTTTGATTTTATTGGGCTTAGGTTCTTTTCTTTTCTTTTCGACCCAATAACAAAATATGCACCAACAAAATTATCAATTAAGCAAGTATGAATTGAGATTAAATTAATAATTTTGTAATTAATCACATTAATAATGTTTGTTCATCACTAATTTAAAATAGAGTTTTTCAAACTCATCAAACTAGTTTGCCAGAGTTAGTTGGCAATTTTATTTGTTTACAATCATCTATCTTAATATATAAAAGTAAATGGATAAGTTTATTCATATTATTTTTAAGATATCTTTTTTCTTCTACTAATGCCATGTCAACAACATCGCTTACTTGACAAAATTTTAAAATTAACCACTCAATTCTTGCCAAATCAACTATTATTTTTAAATCAACAAAAAAATAAAATATACAAAAAATTACCAATGATAATAATTAAAGATTAATAGTGTCTAACCAAATTTGTAACCTACAAAGACATTGAATTCATATCCCTATATTTATTATATCTTACCGAGTTACCGTTATAAACAATACAATAAATTTATAACCTCAATAATTAATTTATTAATTTCTATAAATAACTCATTAAATATAATAAACATCCATATTACAAATGTCATAATAATTTTATTAATCATAATAAATTTTACGTTACAAATATTCAAATTCTATACTATTTGAACTATTTATATAAGTCTCTTATCAGTTATCACTGTTCCTTCAAATAACATCAAATTTAATACAAAAAAATTATTTTTAAACTACACAACATCTCAAACTTACTCAATGAAGCATCATTCTTTGGATAATATCACCACACAAACGGACAATTGGCTTATCAAAATTTGCGTAGTTTGTTTATGGAAAACATTAACACCCACAAATAAAGAGGAGCCTCTTTGTTTATGAATAATTATATTAGATGAAAAGTTACAAAACAAACATATTTATTGTTTTTTTAAATTGAATTTATGAAAAAATACTTTAATTATTTTTGTTTTTTATACTTTTTATATTATTTTATAATACTTTATATATAATTATATTTTAATATCGTTAAATATTCAAATTACATACTATTTGAACTACTTATATAAGTCTCTTATCACTATTCCTTCAAATAACATCAAATTTAACACAATAAATTTATTTTCGAACTACACAACATCTCAAACTTACTCAATGGAGCATCATTCTTTGGACAATATCACCAAACAAACGGACAATTGGCTTATCAAAATTTACGTTATTTGTCTATGAAAAACATTAACACCCACAAATGAAGAGGAGCCTCTCTGTTTATAAATAATTATATTAGATGAAAATATACAAAACAAACATATTTATTATATTTTTAAATTGAATTTATGAAAAAATATTTTATTTTTTTTATACTTTTTATATTATTTTATAATACTTTATATATAATTATATTTTTATCAACTATAATTTACTAACACTGCAGGGAACACTTCGTAATTATAAAAAAATATGATGAACAAATTCAAACATTTGTTATAAAAAGAAAAAGTCTATACTATAAAAAAATTTGAAAACAGAAGATGCAAATAATTTGTATAGACCAATTATATACTATCATTAATTTACCGTCGTTCGGGTCTCATTCTAGTTAGAATTTAAATGAGTGTAGGCAACTTGTTTTTCCTACAAAAATTATTACAAAATTGATCAATTTGAAGAAGCTTGACATTCACGGTTGTAAAGCTTTTGAAGACGGCATGCCAGTAGGATTGGGAAAATTGATTTCATTGCAATCCTTATCGAGATTTGTAACAGGGAATAGGAAGAAGGGTATGAGTGGCAAATTGAATGAACTGAAAGAGCTTGATCTAAGAGACAAATTGACCATTAGTAAATTGGGTTTGGTAAAGGACGCTGCATCAGATTCTCATGAGACAAATATGAGATCAAAGAAACACATCCAAGACCTTTCTCTGTTATGGGGATTACTAACAAATAAATAAATATGGCTAACGCTTTAATAAGAAAAAGTTATTTAAACTCTATACTTAAATAAAGATCAAATAGTATAAAGTAGGAGTGTTTACGGTACGATTTGGTTCGGTTTTAAGGAAAAAAATCATCCGATCTGAACGCTTAATTTATGTGCGGTGCGGTTTGAATTGGATGAACTTTTTTTTTGAAAATCCGATCCGATTACAAGCGATTTTGATCGGTTTGTATTTGCGGTTTTTTAAATAAAAAAATTAAATACATATAACAAGTATTAACATCAAATTTTAAATAATCAATAATGACATAACAAGTCTTAACATATCTTAAAAAGCCAACAATAACATAACAATAGAAATAAAATTATAGGTTAGTTAAAATAAATAAATAAATAATATTTTAAACATAAAATATTTATTAAATAATAATAATACATGAATAATATTGCGGTTTGCATTGGATTGGATCGGTTATGAAAAGTATATCCGAAATCCGATCCAATCCAGCGGTTTGCAAAAAATAGAATCCAATCAAATTCGAATTAGTGTGGTTTCAATCGGTTTTCAGTTTAAATTGGATTGGATGAATGGTTTAATTTAGATCGGTTTTGATTTGAACAGCCTAATACAAAGATTTCGTATTAGAATGTCAAAACATATTGTTAAGCATGTTTATTAGTAGTACCCTATTAAAAGAACAGTTTGCCCTAAAATTTTATTTGGTTATAAATTATTATCTAATGAATTATAAAATTCAATTTAATTACATGATTTGCAACTATTACCACTGGCTTTAAAATAAGGACTGAAGTTGTGTACGCTACTGCCGCTACTTTTATTCAAACAAAACATTTTTTTTTTGGTGACTCTTCAAACAAAACATTTACATTAACATTGCTTATTTCTAAGTAATTAAACACACAACCTTGATTATTGCTCTCACAAAATCCTCTCTTCATCTAAACCTTGAAATGATAAATTTGAATATTTTCAACACCAAGCTTCATGAAATTGCTGAGCTTTCTAGTGACAAAAAACTTGCCCCAATTGTAAGGCTTGTATTTGGCAGGATTCTACTATGGTGTAGTGTGAAGGATTCAAAAAGAATGGAATTGAAAACCTTTCTTTCTCAGAGTTCACCATAACTCTCTGCTCAACACTTTCATATGCTTCATTGCTCCAACATTGATATATAAAAGATGAATCAAATATATAGTTCAATAGTGCTACATAACCAATTAGCCATAAATCTAAACAAAGTACAAATATAACATAGTGTTAAAAGTTAAATGTTGGCTAAATATTTATTAGAATTTGTTGGAATTTACTAGTCCTTGAGGCTTTCTCTATTTATGAATTTTGGATATAATTTTTCTTAAAAACCATAGATCATATATATCACAAACTTTGTTTCCATGTTAACAACCAATCTTTAAGTAAGAGTGTGACTGTCTTCGAGGTTATTATAGTATTTTCCACCAAAAAATAAAAACAAACAACTATTTAACTATTTCAATATAACTTGGTCACACGGAAGACACTAAAAATGTCTTTTTTTTTTTTAAGACGTTTCCATGTGTCATATTATTATTGGATATCTTTATTAAACTGGTTAATAATTTATTTTTTAATAAACTAGAACAAAATCGATTTATTATAGCAACAATAATAAATCTAATTGTCGGCATTATAATTATTAGACCCAATTTGATCTAATCGAATTACACAATTTAAATCGAATATCTTTAAATTTTTTGATAAAAAGACAAATATATCCCTGACTTTTTGTTTTGCGAATATTTAAATCCCTAAAAATTTAAAAATACAATTAAATTTCTAAAAAAAATTAGATTTATTGTTATTGTTATAAAAAAAATTAATTTTATTCTAATTTGTTAAAAAATTAAAAAATAACCAGTTTATTAATACATCTAATAATAATGCGAAACGTAAACGTTTTTACAAAAAGACTTTTTATGTATCCCAAAGATTTACACTTCCATATTATGCAATGTTAACACTTAACAAGGAGAGAAGAAAGGAATATAGTCTTGGCTTTGATGGGTTTAAAGATTCCCTTGACCTCCTTCAAACAATTCTTAAACTCATCAGCTTCTCTTTGCTGGTTATCACCTTTAAGCAGATTTCTGGCCTTAGCAATTGCAGAACAGATCTCCTCCATGTCCAAATGGCAAAGTTTAGATACCATCCCTTTATCCTTCACAGCATTTTCCATCTTTTCAACATAACGATCCAAAGCATGTATTGCTTCAGCCTTCTCAAAAAACTCTGCATCTTCAACCTTGTACTTCTCAGCTTCCTCAATTAATCTCTGAATCTCCTTAGCCGAAAGTCTTTCTCTGTCATTATTGGTTGTAATATTAATTTCATTCCTACAACCATTGGTTTCTTCCCATGCAGACACATTCAGAATGCCATCAGCATCAATATCAAAGCATACATATATAGGATTATAACGAGATTCACCAGGAAGACCAGAAAGACTAAACCAACCCAACAAGTTGTTATCACTTGTTCTTGTCCTTTCACCCTCATAAACATTAATGGCCACACTGGTTTGGTTTTGTTTAGTTGTGTATCCTCTTGTCCTCCTTGCAGGTATGGTAGAATTCCTAGGAATCACTACATGCATGCGATCTCCTACTAATCCTATACCAAGTGATAAGGGTATAACATCCATTAGAACAAGTTCTGGTGCTACCTTAATGTCTTCACTCAATAAAGCAGCTTGAACTGCTGCTCCATAAGCAACAGCTTCATCAGGATTGATACTCTTGCAAAGATGCTTCCCTCTGAAGAATTCTTGCAATAGTTGCTGCACTTTGGGAATTCTAGAAGAACCTCCAACAAGGACAACATCATGTATATCAGACACTTCCATGTCAGCATCATAGAGACAATGATTTACTATTTCCATACACTCTTTGAAGAGTTCCATGTTTAGTTCCTCAAACTTAGCACGGCTGATTGATGAGTAAAAATCAATGCCTTGATATAAAGCATCAAGTTCAATAGCAGCATCAAAAGCAAAGGAGAGTGTTCTTTTTGCTCTTTCACATGCAATTTTCAACCTTCTCAAGGCTTTTGAGTTCCTACTAATATCCATTTTGTTCTTCTTTTTGAACTCTTGTACCAAGTAATTCACCATTCTGTGATCAAAGTCTTGTCCACCAAGATGAGTGTTCCCTGCTGTGGCCTTAACTTCAAAGACTTTATCTTTAACCTTAAGGACAGACACATCAAAAGTACCACCACCGAGGTCGAAAATCAAAATATTTCGTTCTTCTTTACACCCAGCTAGCTTGTCAAGGCCATATGCAATTGCTGCAGCTGTAGGCTCGTTGATGATTCTCATCACATTGAGGCCTGCAATGGCGCCGGCATCTTTTGTGGCTTTGCGTTGAGAGTCAGTGAAATAAGCAGGGACAGTAATTACTGCATTATTGACAGGAGCATCCAAATATTTCTCTGCAATGTCACGCATTTTTGTTAGAATCATAGATGAGATTTCTTCTGCACAAAGATGCTTCTCCTGACCCTTATGTTTAACAGCAACCATGGGCTTGTCATCTTCCCCGGGAACAACTTTAAATGGCCACAGCATTATGTCATTCTTGACAAGGGAGTCACTATATTTCCTACCAATCAACCTTTTAGCATCTGAAAAAAAAAAAAAAAAAAAAACAAACAAACAGAAACAGAAATTGATCAACTATTAAATAAGGTTGAAACTCACGTGCAGTTATCTTGATGTGAAGTTGATAGTCGAGAGTTAAATAATTTGCTGTTTGACTAAGTTTTTATATAAAGCTTCTGGAAGAAGAGCAGAATAAGAAGATAATATTATATGTGAAGTTGTTGCGTTAAAATTGTTGTTACATGATACAAGAGTCGTCCTGTTTATAAGGATATTACCAACTAACTTTATAAATATTATATCTACTAACTACTGAGCCATTACTAACTTAACTCCAAATTACTAACAACTTTGATAATATTGAGAAAAGAAGATGAATTACCAAAGACAGTGTTAGTTGGATTGGAAGCAGCTTGATTCTTAGCAGCATCACCGATCAACCTTTGCTTATCAGTGAAAGCAACACATGAAGGTGTTGTTCGATTTCCTTGGTCATTGTGGATGATCTCCGCTCTTTGGTGTTCTTCCTGCCACACAGCAACACATGAGTATGTCGTACCGAGATCGATTCCCACTGCAAGCCCCTCATATTTCTTGGCCATCTTTCTTGGCAAAGAAGCAATCGAATGACTTTTGGAAACAAAAATAATAAAATAAAGAAGTCCAACGTAGAGTGTAGTGGTGAGTAGTGACAGAATTTATAGTGAGAGTGAGACCTTTGAATGTTGGGAAAGTATTGTAGACGAAATATAATGTCAGATTAGATTAGATATAAGATTTGATTAGATATATCTTTTATTATTAGATAATCTATTTTTTTTTTGTGACTTAAAAAAAATAAATAAAAACTAAGAACGAAAAAAAAAACAAGAAACTGCTTAAGAAAGGCAGTTCCGCTGAATACTACTCTCAAATTCTTTCCAAGGCAACGGAAGCTCCACTTGGTGAGAAAGGGTTCTCATTGCGGTCTTTGCCATGATGTCTGCTACTGTATTTGCATCTCTCAAGATCAACCGAAGATCAGCATGCCATTTCCAAGACATGATATCTCGAATTTTTAACACCAAAGGATCAATAAACCCAGAGCAATCTTGTAAATTATTGACAATAGTAAAAGCCTCCACACAATCTGTCTCACATATAATGTCTCTTTGTCCCGAGTCCCATGCTAAACGAAAGCCTCTCTAAATAGCAAACAACTCTCCTTACAAAATGCTACGACTCTCAATTGTTCCCAGACAGCCTCGTTGCCACCTTCCCTTCCAATCTCTGCTAAAACAAGCAAAATCAACTCGAGCACCACTGCCAAGATAGCTAGTATCACAATTAATCTTAAAGGTACCCACTGATGGGGGAATCCAAGAGCCACTAATGGTTGAGGGGATAGACAGTCGTTGCAACTCAAAATATATTTGATTAAATATCCTTTTACTTCTTGACGATTTACTCGAAAAATAAAAAATGGTCGTGAGGATGAAAGATCTCGTTATTCCTCGAACGCCAAATCCACCAGAGACCAGAAAAGAATCTAAAGGGGCGCTGTTTGCTAGCTATTATGTAAGAACCAACTCATCAAATTCACTGGTTGATCGGAGATCCCTAAAGCTTGCCAAACAAGTTGGGCTTTTGGACAATCCCGAATACAATGTAATACCGATTCCTGACCTGAGAAACATCGTGAACAGCTATTCGTGTGCGAAATGCCCCTCCTAAAACGAAATGTAGCAGTAGGAATAGCCTCCCGAAGACATAGCCAAGCCAAAAATTTGTGCTTTTTCGGAACATGTTGACGCCAAAGCCAAAGCCAATTACCCCTATCCTCCCAACTAAACATCTTCTTACTAAGCCACAAATAAGCACTATGAGCATCATAAACCTTTGAAACCGCACCAGTCCAACACCAACCGACCTCTGAACCAGCTTGAACATGTGGGTTGTAAGAGTTAATGTTGCTTTGCAGAGACCGATTCAGAGGAGAATAGATATTCTCAAGGTTCCACTGTCCATATGACCAAAGGTCGAAGATCCTGAAATCCGAATCAGAAATGTGAACATAATCCATCTCCTGACACAGTCGCCCCTCTCTTCTCCATTTAAAAAACCAAAAGTTTTGTTCCAAATCTCCAATGCACCAAGTAAAACCTTCCTTCAGGATATCCCAAGCTCGACATATACTCTTCCAAACATAAGATCCTCTTTCTCGAGAGCGACTAAGACATTCATCCTTAGAAGAATGGTATTTTTCCGGCAACAATTAAACCCATAGCTATTTAAGAAAATTTAAAGAAATCTTAACAATATTTTTTTAGGAATTAATGATCCGGTCATCATTTGAAAAATTATAAAATATCGTTTAAGTTTTTTAATATTCTAAAAGATTAAAAATTAACATGTCTCACATTTGATTATTTGAATTAAGATGTCATTAAATGTTTTGCCCTTTTTCTTTCTTATAATTATACTTTTGAACTCAAATCGTTGAATTAAATTTAGATTTTTGTTTATCTTTTTATTATTTAATTTGTAATGATTATAATCACTATCAGTTGAAATTATAATTGATTTTATCTTTTTAAATAATCTGATTTTATCTTTTTCAATAATAAACTCTATTATGATTCCCTCATACTTAAATTTAATCAATCTTTATTCAAAATATCTTTATTTTTTAACTCAGTCAATTTGCATAAATAGCGAGTAACCGAGATAAGCTCGTCCATAATAATGAACTAACTAATTCAGGCTAATTAACTAACGTCCCACTAATAGCAATTAACTAACTAACTAAAGCTAGATGACATTATCAGAATTAAAAGAGAGCTTGCCTAGCTCATGTACCATTCATTCCTTCGTTACTTTTGTATCATATATATGTATTATACCTTAGTTTATACTTTATAGCATCAAATTAAACTACCTCCAAGGCTCACTAAGAAATTTGGAATAGAGAATATTTATTTTTGATATAAATCATGTCCTTTACATACAAAGTACAAACTCAAAGTCGTAAATGTATATAAATAAGCTAATCAAGAATAAAGATGAATTCAATAACTATAATAACTAAATTGTTGACCACTCAATCTTTAATATATAGCGGACAAATATAATTAAGTTTAATTATTTAATTACTAGAGTGATACCTGTGCCAATGTACAGAGTTAAATAAATAATAGAAATAATTAATAAATATTGTAAAAAGTAATTTTAACTATATAATTTAGAATATGTATAAAAATTTATTTTTTGAAAAATATATTTATTAAAATTATATGGGGTTTAATTATATGAAAACATATATTGTGAATATATGAACATTTAACTAAAATTTTATGTAAGATATAGTTATTTGTGTAATTTCTAAGGTTAATTTTACTAATTTCTATTTCAAGAAGTAAAGCTTTCTATATTTATAATTCTTAAATTTAATATGTCTATCGATTTTTTTAGTTATATTTATAAAATGTAATGTACATAACAAACCAACCCCATAATTAGCCATAAATAGATAGAAGCTAATTAAGTTAACTACTCAGGTCTAATTTAGGTAAACAATTTAAATAAGTTTTTTTTTGGAAAAAAATGCTTAAAATATAAGAACTTTTATTAATAACAACTTATAAATAAATTATTTTGTATTTAGATTTTTTGTTATAGAAGTATTTATTTTAAAGTTGTAGTGTTTGGATAAATAACTCAAAAAATATAACTTTTTTACGCAAAAAAATAGAAATTAAAATAAGGATGATAACGAATATTTTTCAATATTAAATGTTGATTTTACATAACCTAATCACTAAAATTACAATCGTTTAGACAATTGATTTTTTATTTGCTCTTTTATTAGTTCTATTTTTTAGACAATTAGTTCTTGTCACATAATATCATTAGAAATTGGTTTTTCTACTTCACCTTCACCCATAATGGTGTTCTTGTACGTGGTGAATAGTAATAAAATTTTAATTCACAATAATTTTGATGGCAATACCAAAGATATTATTGTGTAGTTAGTGTTTGTTGTTTTATTGTGTATGATATGGTAGGTGAAAATAAAAAACAAATATAAAATGTGTGTCAATGTAGATTTCGTTGTTATTTTCTTTCTTTACTCTTATTAGCCTCCTCCTTTACTGAGGTTAAGACTTGTTATAATTAACTATAAAAATAATAGCAAGTTATATAAAAATAAAATCACATGTGAAAAAATAAAATAAGAAAAATATCTGGAAAGAATATATGCAGTTTCAGATGGAACATTGTTTTAAGATGGTGGTGGAGGGTTAATAATTTTAGCAGAAGCTGAATCATTACGTAAAATGGCAGTGGAAGACCAATACTTCCAACAGATGGAACATTGTGTAAAAATGATGGTGAAAGGCCAATACTTCTCACATATGAAATTTTGTGTGAGAATGATGGTGGAGGACTAGTATTTTCAGTAGAAACAGACAATATTTTTACAGAGATGATAAAGTGACTTATCAAAAAAAAGTCATATATTTTTATTTTTTCAAAAAACTGTCAATTAACTTTTTAAAAAATTAAAAACTTTTTTTAAACGGTACCAAACACTAAAAAAAGAAAAAAAATAGCTTCTGTTGTTTTTGACGGACTCTTAACGCTGCTATTATTATGTGTATAACAAATATATATAACCAGGACATAGTTAATTAATTAAGTTGCATTGGTAGGCTTCACATGCAACTAATTAATTCAGAATAATTAGTCATTTAATTACATTGTTGGTTACAAGTTGCAACAGGAACCTACACAATATCACAAACGAAAATGTTTGGAGTCATAGTTTGAGAACTAAAGAAAATTATAATTTTTTAATGTATTTTTTTTGTATTCTTTAATCATTGTTAAAATAAATATAGATAATTTTAAATAATATAAATACACAATTATAGATATTACATATAAAAAATTATGAATGTTAAGGTAAATTAAAGCTAAGTAATTGTATTATCTTCATTCACTAATATATACTATACAAGGAAAAAAAAAATCTTCGTTGATGTGATTGCTTATAATTAGTCCACATAGAATATCAGCACATGTAAAACGTTTTGATTTATTTATGTGATGGGTATTCATCTAATCTATCTACATTACTATCTTAAATAAGTGAGGATAAGCTTCCTCGAAAGAGAAAGTATAGGGACCAGTAAATTTTGTGGTTTTTAGTCATTAATTAGTTATTAATAATATTTTTAATGGTGTAAAATTATATTTAATAATATATAATCATTAATTTTTTTTATGGTTAAGTGTTGGAGAGAATTTAATAAAAGTGCTGTCATGACACTCCTCTCTTAGAAATACTACTTGTCTAAATATCTAACTGTTTAGATATTGTACTTGAACCACAAATATTGAGAATTTGAACACCTTGAGACCAACACTAAATTTTTGTGTTCTTCCATAATAATTGCCTATATATTTTGATATGTAAATCCAACTAATTAAGACATAGATATAGAAAAAAAAAAGCACTTATTAAGTCCCTCTTAGATCTCTCTCCATGGATTCTTCTCTACTCTTCAACTTATTATCAGCATTTATCTCCTTAATTATTCTCTTCATCACTGCTTCACTCAAAATAGCAACAAACCATAAAAAGAAAAATAGTGCAACTTTAAACATACCTCCAGGACCATGGAAACTACCCATTATAGGAAACATAATACCCCATCTTGTTACATCCACACCACATAGAAAACTAAGAGATTTGGCCATCAAATATGGACCACTGATGCACCTTCAACTTGGTGAAATCTCTGCCATTGTTGTTTCCTCTCCAGAGTATGCAAAGTTGGTAATGAAAACACATGATGTTATCTTTGCTTCCAGGCCTAAATTTCTATTCTCAGAGATTGTGACATATAATTGCACAGATATAGCTTTCTCACCATATGGAAATTATTGGAAGCTACTAAGGAAAGTTTCCACATTAGAGCTTTTCAGTCCAAAGCGTGTGAATTCTTTCAAATCAATAAGAGAAGAAGAGTTCAATAGTCTTGTCAAAAGGATTATGATTGAGTCGAAAACACAGAGCATGATCAACCTCACTGAAGAAGTGATTTCAACAACATATGCAATCGTTTCAAGGGCTGCGTTTGGATCAAGATGCAAAGATCAAGAGGAGTTCATAACAGTTGCAAAAGAAGTAGCAATGATTGGGGCGGGTTTTGACATAGGAGAGTTGTTTCCTTCTTCCAAATGGATTCAACTTGTGAGTGGTTTGAGACCTAAGCTTCAGAGGTTGCGAACAAAAAGTGATAGGATATTGAGAAACATCATCAATGACCACAAAGATGTTGAAGAAGTCCAAGGTGGTGATGATCATGATTCAAATGAAGATCTTGTAGATGTTCTACTAAAATTTGTGGATGATGCTAATGGTATCAATCAAGATATTTGCTTCACTGAGGACAACATCAAGGCTATAATCCTGGTAAGTGTAATCACAGTAATTTTATTGAAGATAATAATATAATCATGCTGCTTAATTGTTCATTGACTTAGATGAATGCTTAGTTGCATGAATTTCCTTTACAACATTAAGAAATTAGTTTTGATGAATAAAGGAGTTTCATATATTTAATTAATTATAGAATAAAGTATATTTTTTATTTCTAATATTTTTATTTGTTTTTAAAATATTTTTAATATTTGGTTTTATTCAATTTTATTTTTAATATTTTTGGTTCATTTGATGTTGTCTTTAATATTTTTAATTTGGATCAAAATTATTCCTAAAAACGGTATTTTTAAATACAAAATATATACTTTATAGTTAATTATAAATATCATTACGTCAATAAAAGCTAAGTATTTTTTTTAACAATTATTGTGTGAACGATTATATATTAAAAAAACAGATATAATTAAATGAGTATTGTATATAATTATTTATACTATTAATATATAAAAATTAAACTCGTAAATTAATATGCATCTAGATTTATTTAATTTTTATAAAAGCTAAAGGTAACTTCTTTATGTTATGAAAAAGATTATCCAGAACAAAGGCTTACAAATATATTATTAAACCAAAGAAATTTATCTATGTATAGTGACAAACATTGTGAACTAGAAGTGAAATTATTTGTCACGCTATGTAACTTAAATAAAATAATTACGCTTAATCATGTTATATATATATATACCATTGATGAAATTCTTTTATCAAAGTAGAAGCGAGAAGTTAATCTCTGAGAACTGTTAAATGAAAATTTAGTCAAATCATTTAATAGTTTTTAACTATTAACATTTTCACCGTCAAATAAAGTTGCTTATTAGAACTTAACCTCATTTATCATGTTACATTTTAGACCATTTTTACTGCTGGAGGGGAGACAACAGCAACAACCATAGATTGGGTAATGTCAGAGATGATGAAGAATCCAAGAATAATGCAAAAAACACAAGCTGAGGTTAGGGATATATTCAACAAAAGTGGAAGGGTTGACGAGACTTGTATCCATGAACTCAAGTATTTGAACTCAGTTGTGAAAGAAACACTAAGGTTACACCCTCCACTTCCCCTCTTACTTCCAAGAGAATGTGGAAAACAAGAATGTGAGATCAATGGATATCACATACCCTACAAAAGTAAGGTGATAGTGAATGTCTGGGCAATAGGAAGAGATCCAAACTACTGGACCGAACCTGAGAAGTTTTATCCGGAGAGATTCATGGAAAATAATTCTTCTATTGATTATAAAGGAAATAATTTTGAGTACCTCCCATTTGGAGGTGGAAGAAGAATATGTCCTGCAAGCATGTTTGGTATAATGAATGTTGAGTTGACACTTGCATTTTTGTTGTATCACTTTGATTGGAAGCTTCCCAATGAAATGAAATTTGATGATGTGGATATGACTGAACAAGTTGGAATTACTGCAAAAAGAAAACAAGACCTCAACCTGATTCCCATTGCTTCTTGTCCATTAGCTTCATTATAAAATAAATGTACTCTATAATTTGAAATAATGCCAATTCTCCCATGCCTTTAACTTTGGTGTTGAAATTGCCGAAGTTGTTTTTTGTAGTAAGTTTTAAATATTAAAAAATTATTTACTTTCATATTTTTTAATTTAAATATTAATTTTTATCTCTTTTTAATAAGTTAGACAAGTATATATAAACACCGTAACATACATCTTAAAATAATCAATGTTCTGTAATTCTGTTATCGTCCAGAAATTATCAATATTTTTATTCAACTTTTCAATGAAAAAAGTTGGCAACAATGACATTTTTTTTGTATGAATTGGGACTAAGCAGTCCCTAACCAATGTAAGTTGCTAACCATTTGAGTGGTGACAGTTAAATATTTAATGGCCATGTCATCAGGTTAACGATTTACGTTCATTAACCTTTAAGGCTTTAACAATTGAGTTGTATCTTAAGCATTAAAAAGTAAAATTTGATTTGAATTTTTTTTTTCAGACAAAAAAATTTTGTCCTTTAAAATAATAATAAGGAGTTAAATTAGTGTTTATTCTCCTCTTTTCTTTGTTTGAATTCCAAATAAAATAATACTTCTTTTTAAATTATGAAATTGATAGAGCTGCATAAAAAATAGAAAATAATAAGAAATTGGAGAACTTCTGTAGTTATCTACTAAAAATTAGTAAAAAAAAAAAAACTAGATTATATTATAAGTTTGTAACATATATTGATCATAAAAGTAGTTGTTCAAGGCCAATGAATTATAACTCAAATTGTAATATGGTATAATCTTTTTATACTCATTTAACTATTTAAGAGATTGCGGGTAGCATTTTTTATTATTTTTTAATAAATATAGTTTTTTACTACAAATTTAATTTAAATATTCTCTAAAGGTTTCTAATCGAAAAACAAAATTATTAAAAATTACAAATAATATTAACTAAAATATTAAACTTATATTGAGGTGCATTTAGAAGATGATAGCGTGAAGTGGAAACAAGGAAGCTTTGGGAATTTGGAAAAGAAATGAATCGACGCCTTCTTTCATTTCTCTTTTGTTTTTCTTCACAATTTCTAAGTTTGAATCTCATTGTTCATCCGCTATCTTATGTTTTAATTTAAATTTATATTTACCGAACTATGTAGATTAAATTTTTGAATTTATTTTGAGTGTAACTTAATTGAAAGTATTGTGATTTGGATAAAAATTTAAATTTTAAATTTAAAAAGATTAATAGATATTAACTAAAAAGATAAATTCTTTAATTAAATTCTATTATTAAAGATATTGCGGTTGCTTACCGTATAACTGTATTCTTATTCCTATAAATACTTCAAATTAGACGCACCTTTCATCAAACAAAACAAAAAAGGTTCACTAGTCTCTCTTCTAAGTTCTAATTATTCTTACAATTACAAAAACCCTATTAAGCTGATTTAGATTTGAATATCAACTACCAGCTATGAGCGTAGAAATCATAGACGGCACCACCATCACCAACTTCGTGGAAGACGAGGAGGCCTTCTCCGCGTCCGTGAGCGACCTCTTCGCTCAACTGGACGCGGACAAAGATGGCTTCCTGTCTTACACGGAGATGGTGAAGGAGCTCCAGAGGCTGAGAGTGATGGAGACTCACTTCGGCGTGGACGTGAAGCGCGATCCCGAGGAGGTGGCGCGTGTGTACGAGTCGCTCTTCGTGCAATTTGACCACGACATGAATGGGAGGGTAGATAAGAATGAGTTCAAGAAAGAAACAAAGAAGATGCTTCTGGCCATGGCGAATGGGCTTGGATCATTGCCAGTTCAGATGGCACTTGAACATGATAGTCTCCTCTTGAAGGCTGTTAAACTTGAATATTCCTGTGGTGCTGCTTCTTCTAATAATGATCTTCTTGCTAATGCTGCTTAATTTTTTTGTGACTAATACTGCTTAATTAATTAAATCTTAGTTTTATATTATTCATCATTTTTGTATGGAAGGAGTGAACGTGCAATACACGATATATAATATACGAACAATGTTAGGGGCCAGCAACATTTGTGATTAGTAGCCATTAATTAGTTATTAATGATGATTTAATTGTATGAGATTGGTGTAATGACTTACATTTTTCTGCTGGTTACATGCTGACTAAAATGTAATAAAATTGCTAGTTACTTAGACTTTTCCGTAATATATAATGAAATTACTTATTCAAAAGTTTACATGGTTAAATAAAGGGTCGCACTAGGATACAAAATCAAATTTATAGAGAGAGAATACAGAATTTTGTTGTGATTGAAATTTTGACAGGTCCATAACACTCTCTCTCTATTAGTAATTGTTTTGAATCCATAACTCCGATAATGTCATTAGTAAAAAATGAGAAATTCTACTATGTTGAAAGAGGATTTCTTTCTCAGGTGTTAAAGTATCTGTGTCAAATTAGAAGGGTGTACTGTATTTTGCAGCATAAAAGTGATTTTAAACTTTGATAAGTGACAAGCAATGGCTACAGTAGTTGAACTCACAGTAGCAGGCTTTGTCTAGTAATTATTAATCGTAGAAAAATTATAATTATCTAACTCAGACATTTAAAAAAGTATAGGTATAAAATAATTTTTTAATATTAACATAACATTTTTATTGTATGCGGTCCACGGTCTATAATAACAATTGTTGTATGTGTAGTTAATTTGGGCCACATATAATGAAAAAAGAGTGTAGAATGGGCTAAAAAATAAAAATTTTGAAAAGGTATGTGATGAGGTCCAAAATAAAAAGAGAAACATTAAAAAAAATTAAAAACTGTTGTGTGTCGAAAAAAAAAGAGAAATAAAAAGATAACTGGCCAAAGAAATTAAAGAATATTTTTATATTTGACATTGTAATGTTCATCATTATAAATTTTGTGCATAGTTTACTATTTTAATGTTTTATAATACGTATTATTGTTGGTATTAAAAATGATAAATTAAATAAAAAATTAAGTATAAATAATATATAATAAAAACATAATTAGTAAGAAGTTAGAATTTACTAATAAAATTATTGAGAATATTTAAAAAGAGTACTAAAATATGTCAATTTAAATATTATTTTTAATATAATAAATAAATATTATTTTATTATAATCTAAGTACTTAAAAAGTGGTCAATTTTTATATGTTATTGTAAATTAATCA
>NC_029781.3:105703654-105713586 GCF_000817695.3 Arachis duranensis
TAAAAAGGTAAAAAAAAAGATTAAATATAATTAAAAAATAACATAATAATTTAATACAAAGTTTTTTTAATAATTACCTATGTAAAGCGATTTTAAGTAATATTATTCAAATAATATTCATTTTAACAATTATGAATTTTAGCATAGAATAGGCAAACATAAATTTATGTGTATATATTTATTGTATATTTTTATGTATAATGTTTAGTAGTTATTGTTTTGAAGTAATAATTAAGTATTGTAAATTAGTTGTAGAGAGAATAACATTTTCTCTTATGTACATGATATATTAATGACAATCCATGTTTTCTATTTTTTAATGTACATTCTTCTATGGAATAAAAATTACATAGAATTATGTTATGTGTACATTGAAATAAGTGTGAATAACATACATATTGTAATATAAATATACGTTGAAATTAAATTAAATCACACATGTACTTATACATAAATATATTAGTGGTTGATTTTAGCGGCTAATTTGGTACGCGAATAATATTTTTGAATTAAATAAGATGAACTTAAGTTTATTTGAATAAAATAGGGTATGTCTAAAACGAGCACAACTGTTATATACTTATTCGATGTGCCACACTTATATAAACCATTATATTTGATTAGATGAAAATTAAAGACTAATATGAAAGAAGAGCATTGATGGACTCTAATAAATACAAAATATCTTAATACATAAATAAATATTTTAAATGACAATACTTTAATACACAATATTTTAAATGGTAACATAATCTTTTATTCTTAAATAATTAAATATAAAATATATAAATACAAAAATATGAGTATTTTTTATTTAATAAGATTAATTATTATGAAAAAAATTTTTATGATATTAAAAAATTATATTAAAATAAAATTTTAAACTGTAACATAAAAATATAAAATAATTAAAATTTTATTTTATATTACTTGGCAAATAATTAGATTATTATATTCAAAATTTATTAATTAACTAATTTTGTTAAAGATATTATTATATAAAATAACTTTTCATCAAAATATTTTGATTTTTTATTTTTATTATTTCCAAGTATTTTTTTATTGTTTTAGTTAAATTTTTTATTTTTTAACTCAACTAAATTTATATATATAGGTGAATTTTACCCAATTCCTTCTAAAACAATATCTAAATTAGCCTCTATGACATGACACATTTAATTAGATGTTTAATTTTAATTTGAGTTAATTTAACTCAATAAGAATTACATCTTAACTAAAGTAAAATCATTTTATAATTAAATATTTTTTTAAGATAGATAATTATATAATTTTTTGTAAATATTAAAAAATAAATTTATATTCTTTTACGAAATCATTATTACTTAAATTCGTTCCACCCTTCCATTGAAAAACACCTTCTATGTTGAGTGAAGTATATTTTCTCCCTTCCACTTTTTCTTCATCACTCAAAGCGCGTTGAGAGCACACTGTAACTCGAAGCAGGACGGAGAGTAAAGATGCAAGTATCCTTTGAATATCTAATGCGATCCAATCATCCATAGCCATTCCAAAAAATGGCTTTGAACTAATTGATATAGTGCAATTTAAATTCTAATAGACGGATGGATCAAACCCTAAACCATAGATTAATGCATCCTGATAATCAAAAATTTATATGTGACACGAAATTATGTGAACTAAAGAACAAAAGACAACTACAAAATAACAGCACGACCAATACACTCTCTTTAACTGATTGCAGATCCACTACAAATTGAAATCAACACAAAAGAGCAATCAGAGAGAGAAAAAACGAGATTACAGAGAGTAAAGAACTAAAGATTCAATTTTTAGTATTTTATTAAATTATACATTTATTCTTTTAAATAATTTTTTAATTACAAAATAGCTTAATTATAGTTAACATAATAACCAATTTAAAAGTGACATGTCATAAAGGATAATTTACATGTTAAAATATAAAAAATAGAGTAGAATTTACTATATATATATATATATGAAAAATTAGTGTACAAATGTCATCATATTTTTAAAATACTTTTAATTTTTTTGTATTTATATGTTTTATATTTTTAATTACGTAAGTTTGATTAGTTTAAGTCTTACTAATATAAATAAGACGACCTATCTGTTTAGTTTAGGCCTTACAAATGTCATAATATTTTTAAAATATATATATTTTTTTGAATTTATATGTTTTATATTTTTAATTATCTAAGCTTGATTAGTTTAGGTCTTACTAATATAAATAAATATATAATATGATAGGCATATTTTTAAAATTATATTATTTTTTTTAAATTGAAAAAAATAAAAAGGTTAATAAATCTCACTGTTCGTCCGCTATCTTATGTTTTAATTTTTCTTGTTACTTGATGACAGCCGGAAATATCACCATCAGAATATGCAAGAGCTAATAAGGAGCTGAGCGGTTCGTTACACCTTATTACTCAGTTGAGGGCTAAACAGAAGGTATTGAAGTATTGAACCCTCTTCGTGCGCTTTTTGGGTGTTTCTTTGAATAAGAAAATTCAAAAGGGGGGAAGATAAAGAGTAATGTTAAGTAGCTTGTTTTGTTTTGTTTTGTTTTGTCTTGCATTAACTTGTGTTACTTTTTCTTTTCTACTTTGTGGGCAATGATTTTTTAGCTTTTTAATAATTATTAAATAGTTTTTAATTAATTTTTTATATATTATTTAATTATAAAATTTACTATCTATTTTATAAATTATTATTTTATTATTTATTTATTATATTTATTCACTATTAGAAACAAAAACAATAATAAAATAGATCTTCTATCAATCATGACCTCTATAAATATTTGGTAATACGAATTAATAAATTTTTTATCCCTCGATCCACCGTAAAAACAAGAGAAATTATATTTATTGGTAACTCAATCGATTGAATTTTTGTACGAATAATATAAATTTTTTCGAAATTCTAATTTTTTTGTTCAAAACACACCAAAAAAAAATTCCTATGAACTTCTATTGGGGCGGAAGGAATAGGGCATAGTACAAAAAAAATAGAGTGCAGTTTGAAATATATAGGATGGGCCCAAAAATAATATTTGCTATCCCCTCAATCATTAGTGGTTTTTGGATTTTTTTCAGTGGGTATTTTTAAGATTAATTGTGATGCTAGCTATTATTGCAGTTGTGCTCGAGTTGGTTTTACTTGTGTTAGCAGATATTGGAAGGGAAAGTGGCAATGAGGCTGTCCGAAAACAATTGAGAGTCGTAGCATCTTGCAAGGAGAGTTGTTTGCTATTTGGAGATGTTTTCTTTCAGCATGGGATTCGGGACAAAGAGACATTATATGTGAGAAGACTGTATGGAAACTTTTATTATTGTCAATAATTTACAAGATTGCTCTGAATTTATTGATCATTTGGTGTTAAAAATCTGAGATATTATATCTTGAAAATGATGTGCTAATCTTCGATTTATCTTGAGAGATATAAATATAGTAGCGGTAAAAATTACAATGAGGACCCTTTCTCCCCAAATGAAGCTTTCGTTGTCTTCAAAGAAGTTTAAAAATGGTATTTAGCAAAACTGTATTTCTTAACCAGTTTCTTGTTTTTTTTTTTCTCTCTTAGTTTTTGTTTATTTTTTTTTTTAAGTCACAAAAAAAATGGGCCAAAAAGGAGGTAGAGGTGATTGAAGCACGACATGCTGAATCCTTTATCTGAACTAATGGATATAACATAGAGCAGGACCGATAGATTGGAGGGAAATAGGTGCAATTTTGGGCCTCAGGCCCCGTTGTATATAAAAAAAAAGAAGGCAGTGCTAGAATTGGAAACTAAAACAGATGGATTTTAATTCGAGTTCAAGAATAGACCAGAGAGTAAAGTAACACTTCAATCGATTCAATTGAATAAGAAAAAAAATTCATATTTTATATAACAATTCAATCTATTGTATAACACTTTCAATTATTTAGAATTTTGAGAAGTATATTGTCCGGCAAAATTCAATCAATTATGTTATATTTCTGTAACAGATCAAAAGATAAAAAACTTCATTGATTTGCATTACTTAAATATGTATGGAGGTCATGATTAATAGATCTATTTCGTTGTTATTTTTATTTTTAATTGTAAATAAATATAATAGGTTAATAAATCATGTAAGAGTCCAAACAGTTGAATCCTTTTCCTACTTGCTCTTTGTGTAGGAAATTGATGGCTTGAAGTCACTGGTGGTTGAATGTTCCGGTGACAAAGACATGATTAATATGGCGACAGAGGAAATGAGGCAGGCCATAGAGGAAGAACGAAGATTGCAACATTTGCTGTTGAAGTCCTTACTTCCTAAGGACGGTGCTGATGAAAGAAACTGCATTTTGGAGGTCAGAGCAGGTGATGTGTCACTGTTGAATAAGAATATCTATTATTTTTTATAATCAAAATTGTGTTGATTGTTTCTTACTTTTGTTCTGTTTTGACTTCATTTGTTGCCATTTTCATTTGCTTTTACCACTTTTGACAGGCACTGGTGGGGAGAAGGCTTCTTTGTTTGCAATGGACATCTTCAAAATGTAGGTTGCATTTGTGTCATCGAAATCAAAAGGAAACTACTGTTACAGTTTTCTAAAAAGTGATATCGTCTAACATAATTCAGGTACGAAAAGTATGCTCACAAGAATGGCTGGAAATTTGAAGTAGTAGATATTGCTCAATCAGATCTTAAAGGATACAAGGTACATATTTTGTACATTCTGTATGATTTGAGTTATGTGCTTTACTCGAGTTCCTGATATAGTAGAACTGCATTTCATCCTTCATCTGATGGATTTCTTGTAGGAGATGGTGCTTTTGGGAAACTAAAATTTAAAAGTGGAATGGCTACAACCTTTTACCATCCATGAATAAATCTACTTTCTATCATTGCTGACTTCTTTCTTCTTCTTTTTTTTTTAAAATAAAAAACAACAAAACAAAAGAGAGTTCCTGTGACAGAAAAATCAGGACGAGTTCATTCCAGTGCTGTTTCTGTTGCAATCCTCCCTCAGGCTGATGAGGTAATTAAATAACTAATAGCTATCATTATGAATTAGTGCTCTAATTGAGCACTTTTATTTAAGTATATGAAGTAATAGTTTATGTTCAGTCTAGTATTAGACATTATGATATGTTTAAGTATATGCAGGTTGATGTTCAATTGAAGAATGAAGACCTAAAAATTGATACCTACAGATCTAGTGGTTCGGGTGGTCAGCATGCAAATACAACAAACAGTGCTGTTAGAACTTCTTAAATTTAGGGTTGACTACTTCAAATAACAAATTAAAAAGGTTGGTGATATCTTTTCTTTGTTGGAGTCCGAAACGGTGGAACACTTTCTCTGAAATTGTAGAATTGAGGACAGAGCTGCAGAAAAAAGCTTTTCATCTCAACAAACAATAACTGTCACTGAATTACACCGCCAGCGACATGGATTCCAATTCTGCTTCTGCACTCGATGATGAACCTTCCGAGGATTTCGAGATTACAGAGCTGCACGACAAGCTCAATTTAGGGCACACTCCGTCCTCTTCTCCCCCCTTCATCGCCCGCAAGAAAAGACGCGCCAGCACCACTCTCATCTCTATCTCTCCCGAAAACTTCCGCCAGGTAGTTATTCAATTCAGCAACGGTCGTTTCCCTTTCATCTCACACTGTTCCCTCTTCCCTCCCAGCTACGAATTCTCCAAACAAGAACTGGTTTCTCTGTGGATAGCCCAGGGACTCTTACAGTGCTCCACCAGGCAGCAGGAGCACGATGCAGCCCAAGTCTTCGATGAGCTCGTCTCCAGCCAAGTTATTGTTCCCTCCAGATCTGATCCGTCCGTGGATTTCGTCCACGGGAAGACGAGGAGGTTACTCTATAGAATCAACCAGGATAAGATCACGTTCTCAGTGCTTGAATACCATACGGTATTGGATGCAAATTGGGATAAAGTACCTACGAATGTGAAGCATTTGTCCGTGGATTCAAAGAGTGTGGCTTGCGCCTCAGGTTTTGATGTAATTGAGAGGTTTGAAAATCTGAACACGCTATTTCTTGTTCCTGTGCCTGGGTTTTATGTTGAACGCATTCCGCGAAATCTTTTCTTGTGCCTTAAGGGATTGAGGTCTTTGAATTTTAGTAGGAATCTTATATCAGAGCTGCCGAGTTCTATCGCGAGTTTGAAATCGCTTCGGTATCTTGATTTGTCTTATACGCCCATTAAACGCTTGCCTGATTCGGTAGTTAGTCTTTGTAATTTGCAAACTCTTAGGCTTAGGGGATGTTTAGAGTTAGTTGGGTTGCCTAAAGGGATTGGGAAGCTCATTAGTTTGAGGCATCTTGAGCTTGATGTTGTGAGGCAAGTGAAATCAATGCCTCCTTGGATGGGTAATTTGATCAATCTTCAAACTCTGCCAGCATTTCTTGTTGGCAAGGATGATGGGTGCCGGATTGTGGAGTTAAAGAAAATGATAAATCTTACAGGTGCATTTTGCATTTCGAGAATTGAGAATGTCTCGAGTTTTGAGGAAGCAATGGAAGCTGATTTGAGCAGCAAGAAGTTCCTTTGTAGGATACAGTTTAGATGGACCGAGACAAGGGTTGCCGATGCCAGGAAAGAAGAGCAAATCCTTGAATGCTTAAGACCCCCTCTGGGCCTTGAAGAGTTAGCATTACTATGCTATGGTGGTTCTAAGCTTCCGAGTTGGATTGCTGATCCTTGTTATAATTGTATGGTTGATATGACTCTACATAATTGTTTGAATTGTGAACACCTTGAGCCCATTGGTAAATTGCCATGTCTTCAATTTTTGCATATGAAAGAAATGTGTAAGCTTCAGAGAATAGATGAAAGATTTTGTAGAGATGGAAAAGGTCAACAGTCTCATGCGTTTCCGAGCTTGAAAGAACTTACAATTGAGGCCATGCCTAAATTGGAAGAGTGGGTAGGAGTTCAAAGTGGTGACTTCCCATGTTTACAAAAGCTTAAGGTGGAACATTGCCCCAGCTTAGCCTCGCTTCCACTGCTGTCATGCCTCTATTCGCTTAAGCATTTAGAAATGAATGATTGTCCAGTTATTTCATCTTTGCCTGACGGAGGAGTATCTGTGTCTCTTGAATTTCTCTTTATCAGAGATTGCTCTGAGCTGATGAAAAATTGCAGCAAAACAGAAGGAAAAGACTGGGTTAAGATAGCTCATGTTTCCAATGTATTTATTGATGATGAACAACTCTCTTTTAATTGATAGTGGCTTTAAGCAGGTAACTTCTAAGTGCTGGTGATAGAGTGAAAGAGCATCAAGAATCTGTTAGAATAACAGATTCTGTTATCAAGTAGTTTTACACTTTTACTTTCCATTCTTAGAGTAGTTAGTTATAGATAGATAGTGTTAAGACTATATATAGCTTGCACTACTCTGAGAGAACAGATTGAAGTTGCAACAATTCAATACAACAACTGCACTCATCAATTCTCTTATTTCTTCATTTTTTCCTCTTCTGTTCCATAAACTCATCTTCTACAGCTGGTGAATCTGACTTCTAAACTATGTTGTCAAAATCTTGTATACATGTGATTAATCTTCCCGGAATTCATGTCTCCTCCATTTCCGAAACTACTCATTAAACAAAAAAACGAAGGGTAACTCGGTTTATTAACCAAACATGACTCGAGCACCAAGAAATAAAGTTTTTTTTTTCTCTTTTTTAAGCTTTACATAAATGAGTTTGACTTACCTTTGACTTTGAAAACGGCGCGAGTAAGAGAACAGATCAACTGTCGAAGGAAATGTTTTCACGTAAAAGTAATATTTAAGATATTTAATATATATTATATTAAATAAATATATTAAATTATTTAACAATATTTTTACTGTTATTCATTAAAATGCTGTTAAGTGTTAGGTAAAATTCTCCACTATCATTTTTATATGACTATATCTACCCATGAATAATATCATATATATTCAAACAATATGTTAAGAAGAAAATAACCTAAAATTATATTATTTATTTTAAAATCTATTTATAATATATAAAAGTTGATACTAACTTTTTCTACAATGAATTTAAACTATCTTTTCTTTACTAATGATACCACATCAGCAATTCTAATGATTTGGAAAAAGATTAAAATCAACCAATCACTATTTAGTAAAATATTTTTAAAAAATTAAAACAAAAAACTTTTATATATTATTATTCAATTGAAACATCAAGTACTAATTAAATGCAATAAATATACATTAAAAGTGTCATAATAATGATAATTATAAAAAATTTTAATTACAAATATTCAAATTCTACAACTTATACATGTTAAGACTCTTACTACTTTTTATTTCTTAATCTCTTATATTAATTGTCAAAAATTTCTTAAATTTAATATAACATTTTTATATATTTTTTCATTCTCATTCATTCATTTTTTAAATTATTTACAAAAAAAACCGCAAGAGGTAGGAAATTAGAATTCCAAGAGTTAATGAATGCAAAACACATTAAATTAGAATTCCAAGGGTTAATGAATGCAAAACACATTACTATAAAGAATGGTAGAAAATTAAAAAAATATTTTAAGTAAAAATTAAAAAATATCAATTTATGTCCCAAACATCTAAAGAATAAAAATAACATTAATATATGCAAACATATAAATAGAATGCAAACAAATAAAAAAATAAAAAAATATTTTTTATAAACAAATTGATTATATAAAATAAAATATAGTTGATGATAAAACATAGTATTTATATGACATGGTTGTTGAAATAATAAATAAAAATGACATTATTTTATCTTAAAAATATAATTTTTTTTAAACTAATATGTATATATATAGTATCATATACCATTTAAGTTATAATTTATTGGCAAAAAAATTTCCTTGTTTACTTGAAAGAAGTAAAAACTCAAAAAAAGAAATTTGTGATACATACCTTGATTGCTTTCCAATAGGAAGTTCTAGGAATATGTAAGGGATAAGAGTTGTTGCCTTTCTCCAAGCATCGATACAGTTTGCATATTTCTTCCATTTCTACCTCCATAGTTCAGTATGTGCTTTTTGAATATCTGCCGTATTTTTTTTGTCTCTTGGAGAAAAAGGAATTTAGGTTTTGAGTGTAAAGTTTGAGAGTCTCTCTAAAAAAGGCCCAGCCCATGAACCAGGAGGCAAGTACCACTCTTTATTATATTTGAACAGCTTCCTCCATTGAATTTGGAGGAATAATCCTCCTATTATTATTATCATTGAAAACAAGGACACATAATAATAAGCATAATAAAACATGAAATAAGTTGCATGATGGTGGACTTGATACAGCTGTATATATACTATATAAGTAGCTAGGTGCAAGCAATAAAGAGAGAGGTTTAATTTCGTGCTATATTGTGTGGCCAATTAAGTTATGCACTATAATAGGAAGAATGAGATTGAATTATGTAGACCATGGAGATATATAGGGCTATATATATACACACTACACAGAGCCACAGAAATAGAAAAAAAAAAAAAGAAAAGTATCAGTAGTTAAGTGAGCGAATATATGAGAAGTATTAGTAGTCGGTTAAGTGAGCGAATATATGAGGTTATATTATATTGGTGCAGGTGGTGGTTTTATAGAGTGGCAAATCGGAGTTGGGACATGCATCACCACCATCGTGAGAACACCTTGAAATCAGTTCCTCTTTTTCCGCTCAAATATAATCATCTTCTAACATGCTTTTATCATTTAGAATCGACCTTACATCTAGAGAAAATATTTTTGAACAATCAGACTTTTCCTTATTTTAATATCAATTTTATTTTGACATTTATCTATATTGTCATTCGAGTAACTTAGCTGTTCACAACTTAACTGTTCACAGACATTTTAGTTTTATTCATCTCTAGCTATTCAAATATTATCTCATTATATTTTATGTAACAAAAAATATTTGCTATATATATAT
>NC_029781.3:105713632-105713816 GCF_000817695.3 Arachis duranensis
AAATTTGTTTCCACGGTGACGAGCAAAGAGGGAACATTTGTCCCATCCTTTGCAGACTTTGAAAAGGTATTTAAGTTGGAATACAAAGATCATCTTCAAATGTGATGATAGATTTAGTCATAAATTTAATGTCTGTCTAGAATTAGTTAGAGAATGAGCTAATAAAAATAAGAAGATACCTCAT
>NC_029781.3:105714054-105738226 GCF_000817695.3 Arachis duranensis
CGGTGGCTCTTCTATCCACGATATACAACAATAAGAAGAAGGAAGGGACAATCCCAAAAGAAAAAGAATATATGATGGCAAAAAATTAAGAAATCAGTAATAATGATCAATAATCAATTTTAATGAAAAGACTGAGTGCAAATTACTTTTTAATCAAAAACCCTAGTAGAGAAACAGTATGTATGTATTCCGTACTCAAGGAGAATGAGAGAAGGAGAGAGGAGGCGAGCAGTTGAAGGTGAAATACGGTGAGGAAGATGACCATGCCATCAGAAAAAATAAGGGGAAGAATGTGAATAGGTGTGTATCTGGTGTTAAGGAGGGTTCTTTTCGAGAGGAGTTAGAAAAGTCATTCAAGGTCTCTTTTAAAGATAGTCATTGGTGCAGAAAAATCTAAAACATTTGCATTAATAAAGTCTTTATTTAGAGATGGTATCAGTGACACGTAAACAGAATGATTCTCATTATAAACTAAATTTAGCAATGTTATAATAGATTTAATATATATACTTGGTTGGCATTAGAGTTGGTTGAAGATAGAGTGAGAATGGAAAGTGTTCTGTTTCAAACAGGCATAGTCTCTGCTTCTTTGCAGGTTATCCTTGACAGATTCACAAGCTTTGCTCATAAAGAGCTTTCTCTTCTCTTTGGTTTTGACAACAACGACCTCAACAAGCTTGAAAGGACACTCTTCAAGGTTCAGTCTCTTGTTGACAATGTTAGAGCCATTAATCACTCATCTTCTTGTTCTTCTCATAATAAGGCCCAACACCTTTGGCTCAGGGACACTCAGAATGCCTTGCATGAAGCTGAGGACTTTCTAGATGAACTTGCCTTGGAAATCTCAAAACTTGCTTCTGCTGATGTCAACCTTGACTTCACCAACAAGGATCAGGTCAGGAACTTGGTCTTTTCTAAGTTTAAGTTTAGTATTCCCTCTCAGATGGTTAAGATGCAGAATAAACTAGAAGAGTTAGCTAGGGAAATGGATGGTTCCTTTGTAGATGAATTGCACAAATTGGGTATGCTTTGTTCTACTGTAGGCAATTTTCAAACTAGTTCGTTATTGGATGAGTCGGTTGTAATTGGAAGAGAAAGTGATAAGAGGGAAGTTATAAAATTGTTGTTGGATGAGGAAATGGGGGGAAGGTCGAATCTTTCAGTGATTGCGATTGTGGGCATGGGGGGTGTGGGAAAAACTACTCTTGCTCAACTTGTCTACAATAATGTTGATGTGGATAGCAACTTTGATTTGAAAATTTGGGTATCTGTTTCTGTTGAGTATAACATAGAAAGAGTCACAAGGTCAATTGTTGAGTGTGCTTGTAGATGGCTTCTGGGATGAGGATGAACATAATTGGGATGTGTTGTGCTTGCCATTGAGAGTTGCTGCTCGAGGGAGTAGAGTACTGGTGACGACACGAAGCATGCTTGTTTCAAGAATTGTTGCCACTGCTTCTCCTTACCAGTACCATTTGAAGACTTTGTCTGATGAAGATTGTTGGGAATTGCTTAAACAAAGAGCATTCTCAAACATGAGACATGATACTAACAAACAATTAGAATTGAGGGAAACTGGCTTCAAGATTGCACAAAAATGTGATGGGCTACCACTGGCAGCTAGAGTTCTCGGAAGTGCCCTACGTTTTAGATCCGATGAAATGGATTGGGATGCTGTCCTGAAAAGCAACACATGGGACATTCCAGAGAATCGAAGTCAAGTAATTCCAGCATTGAAGCTAAGTTATGATCTTTTGGATGCTTGCTTGAAAAGGTGTTTTGCCTATTGCTCTATTTTTCCTGCAAGTTTTGAATTCAAGAAGGATGATTTGGTCCAATTGTGGGTGTCAGAAGGCTTTGTTCAACCAAGAGGAACAAGAAGAGCTGAAGACATTGGCAAACAGTATTTTGATATATTATTTCAAAGGTCCTTTTTTCAATGTTCACACCAAGATCTTCAAACTCAGCCAGTGTATAAAATGCACAAGCTCATTCATGACCTTGCTCAGTTTGTTTCTGATGAAGTTTGTCTTAGAATGGAGGATGGCAAGTCATTGCCATGGGGTGATTTGAGATGTGTCAGACATTCATCTTTGGTATGTAAAGACATTAAGGTAGAAACTCTGAAGGCTTTCCTTAAGTGTGGTCGTCTGAGAACTTTCATTCTGCTGTCTCAAGGTGTGTGCCAAATGGATCAAATCCCTTATGAGTTTTTTCTGAATCTCAGATACATAAGGGTGCTGAATTTGAGCTTTTCCAATATCAGTGAGCTGCCTAACTCAATTGGAACTTTGAAACACCTCCGTCACCTTGATGTCTCGGAAACTCATGTTGAGAAGCTACCTGAATCAGTAACAGATTTAAATGGGATAGAGATACTTAAGCTCAACAACTGCTTCAAACTACTTCAGTTGCCCAAAAAGATGAAAAATCTTACCAACCTCAGGCACCTTGAACTGGACATAAAACGCCAAATTAGTTCTATGCCAAAGGAAATTGGAAAGTTAACAAACCTTCAAACCTTATCAGCGTTTATTGTAGGCAAAGAGAAAGGACAATGCATAGAAGAGCTTAAAGACATGAGATTCCTTCATGGGTCCATATGTTTAGTCAATCTTGAAAATGTGACTAATATGAGAGAAGCCGTCGCGGCTAAGTTAGAACAAAAGCCTTGCTTGGAAGGCTTGGAGTTGCAATGGAATGAGTTTAAAGATGGCCTAGAAGAGCAACAAATCTTGGCTGGTCTTCAACCTCATAACAGGATCAAATGGTTAACTATAACAGGTTATGGTGGTTTTATGTTTCCAAGCTGGTTGGGAAACCCAACATTTTGCAAGATTGAGAGAATTCTTTTGCAAAATTGTCGTTATTGTAAAGTCTTCCCTTCTCTTGGCCAGCTTCCAATGCTTAAACATCTTTATGTGGAAGAGATGCATGATTTGACACGTGTGGATGACGAGTCCCAAGGTCCAAATAGTTTTCCATCTTTGCAGTCTCTTACATTTCATAATCTGCAGAACTTGCAACAATGGGAGGATTTGAAAGCAGGGGATATGCCTAACCTCACTCATCTTACAGTAGTAGATTGTCCAAGCTTGAATTTTCTTCCTTCGCTTCATTATCTTACAAGACTTGAGAGCTTAGAGATTTCTCAATGTCCCAAGCTTCAATGCTTACCAGCAGAAGGTTTACCGGATTCACTAGAATGTCTAATCATCATAGATTGTTGTGTTCTGAAGGAAAGATGCAGAGTTCATGAAGGTGAAGATTGGAACAAGATACAGTCCATCCCCAAAGTTGAGATTGATTATGAGGATATATTTTGGTGACAACAACATTGAAGAAAAAGGTTTGAATCATAGTGTCAATAATCAGGAACAAATATTATTGTTCTTCAATAGTACTTTAGGATATCCAATATGTAGTGGAACTAATTTAAACTAAAATCATTCAATAGTGTAAATTCTTACCCAAAGTTTTTTGTTGAAATTTTATTTTATTTTATCATCTTAGATAAGTCTTTGAATAAGAGATATTCAAGAAAACCGTTATTTTCAAATCTTTCTTCTCTAGCAAACACAAATGGAGCTCCGATCTACGGCGGATTAGTCCTTGTCCTACCGGTCGAAGGATACCGTGGAAAACAAAAAAAAAATGCTCAATGGATTATTTTTTAGGATATTATCTTAATTAACGTTGTCTAAATTTTATAAATCCTAATTATTTAGGAATAAATAAAATTTAAAAATGAATTGTTATTAGTGAACGGAAAAAAGAAAAATAGAGTATTAAAATAGAAGAGTGTTAGGGGGTCAACAAAATTGTGATGTGTAGCTATTAATTAGCCATCATAAATATTTTTAACGGTGTAAGATGATATAGGATTATTCATTTTTCTTTTAATAGTTAAGTGTTGACTAAATTTTAATAAAAACACTGATCCCTAGACTTTCTCATTAAAATAACTTATTTGTGTCACGTGTTAACAAAGTTATCAACTCATCACTATATTATGAAATGTAAATTTCACACAAATAAAACTCACACTTAATTCTATATTTATATATAAAAATGAAATGATGGATCCACAAATAAATACATCTAACATTAGTCATAGAATTATTTCCCTAAAAAGAAATAAAAATCATACCTTTCGTATAAGATTTTTTGTGCAAGATATGTCATTATATATTTATATCGATCATTGCATGGCCTATGCATGCCTAGATAAATACATGCATGATTAATGTTGTATGGAGCATTAAAGTAGCACAGAAAGTTAGGCGTGACTTGTGACTTGTGAGTATGTAATATATTTTCAATTTGCCACAATTTGATGTATTTACTCTCGTTTTAATGTTGAGAGAAAATTGTCTCTATTTCTGGTAATAAAGCTTGACTTAGTCGGTATAATTTAAACTTACAAAGTGCATATCAAGAATAATATGCTTATTAATATATTCTTTAATTTTTCCTTCTTTTTAAATTTTATTTCATTGGCGTGAAGACTTTGCAACTTAAGAAGGAATGACATGGTAAACATAATCTAATTATCTAACCGTTTAGATTGCCAAACAAGAAAATTGGCTGTCTCCAACACCTTAATTTATTGGTTGGTTAGAAATCATATGATCTGTTTTTCCAAAATGTCAAACTTATGTAGCAAATTTCCTTGTCGTACTATTCAATTAATTAAGATCTGTTCAACCATCTAAGATACTATAGCAAATTTTCCTTTCGTCATGTTAGTCCTACATTAATTAGTCTCACAATTAGTAGTACTTTATTTTATATTTTATCATTTTCACATATTAATAAAGCAACTGTTATTTTTCTAATTTTGTTTTAATTACACGTCAGTAACTAGTTTAGTATAAAATTAAGGACTTGTTTTAATTACACAACTGTTATCTTTTTTTTAATGATATTTTTTAAAAGAATCTTTTACAAAAGTAAAAGTGATTTATGTTTGAATATCTCAGATAAAAAAAGATATTTTTATTTTTTTAATATTTTTATTTTTACTATTAGAAATTTGCTAAATACACTAAAAAAAATTTTCATTAAAAAAAAATTTATCGATTTACTGGCGCCAAAACAAGCACTAAACAGGGGCATTTTAATTTTAATTTCTTTAATTCTTGTATATTAGTTCTAATTAAATGAAAAATATTAAATTAATAATTATAATAGCAAGAAAAATTAAAAGAAAAACAATTTTGTTACACCAATTCCCAACTGCATGCATGAATAATTGTCCTATATATATATGCAAATCTTCTGGACCTTTAAGAAATAGTGGTTGAAGAAGCTACTAATAATAGCATGGGAGAACATGTTGAAGAATGAAGAATAATTAATAGGTATAGCATGGTAGGGACAAAATTTTGGCACACACTACACTACAAATAATAAGCATTATGATGATGCAAGAAAGTTTTGACAATATGTGTGTGCTGAAATTCTCAAACTAATTAAAACATGCAGAATAATAGCCGGCAATATTGGGTACCATATTATGTTTACTTTTCTTAAGGGATTATTAATTATGTTATGGTCCCTCTCTATATTATGTACTATACCTTTCATGCTTGTTAATTATACATGCAGTATGTATAATTGTATAGCACTAAATTAGCTGGTTTTCTTGCAGGATTTCAGGGTGCATTGTTGGGAAGCCATGTGGTTAAATATCTGTAAATTAATTTGTATATTGGGATAATCACATAATTAGGGTGATAACACTGATAAGATTCACCAAACTTTCACAGCCATTAGCACATAACAATCAAGTATATAAATAGAGGGTATGGAGAACTAGTCATGAATTGAAGAAAACATGCAACATCTAGAGGAAAAGACAAAATTAAGATTTTGAGAGAGAGTGATTAATAAAATCAAAGCTGGAAAAAACTGTTATATATATAAAGGTAGAGAGACTAGAGAGTAACCTGTCCCATAAGTAATTTAAGTTGTGAATTTATTGCATAGGATTGGCTCAACCAACTCTCCTAACACTTTTCTCTTACTGTCACAGATACTCACATGCAAGCTAAGATTGCAACAACCTCTCTCTCTTTATTTATGACACAATTATTGCCCCATAAAACCCCACTTGTGTTGTGTGTGTTATAGACCTGCAAGGCAGTAAAATACATAGAGTTTCTGAATCAAATCAGTAACCTGCAGTGCAGTGCAGTGAACATTGTTATTATTGAGAATGGCAGAGGTTTATACTGTGAAAGTTGAGGAAGGAAGAGAAGCAAGTAATGGAAAGCCCTCAGTAGGAGCTGTGTATAGATGCATATATGCCAAAGATTCTCTCTTGCAAGTACCTCCTCAGTTACATTCACCTTGGGACTTCTTCAGGTCACTTTCTTCTTTTATACCATTCTTTTTTTTTTTCATTAGTTTTTAGGAATTATGAAAAATACACAAGTTTTTTATTTATGGGACAAAAAAAAAATGTATTTGTGTTATTGTCTTTTAAAAGATATCGAAAATATCGAGTTTTTATGTCTTTTTCTTAAAGAAAATATCCAAATATGTCTTAATAGCACTCTTTAAATTTAGAATATAATATCTTAATATTTTAAACCTTAAACATTTTATTTTTTTACACTATATATTCTACTTTTAGATTATGTTATTAGGATATCTGTTAGTGAAAACTTATTTTAACATAGAATTATGGAAATGAATAGAATTTATCATGCATCTTTGCATAATAAGCTTTTCCATTTGTAGCTTTGAACAAAATAATGCTTTCTTTTATTAAAAGGGTGATTAATTGTTTCAAAATGAGCTTGTTCTGTATTAGTATTCAGTTTAGATCATTTGTAATTGCACAATGTAATTGTGACCATAATCACACTGACCAAATCACAATGCATATAATAGCTGCATATGCTAATGTTACTTAACATGTGTTTACTGGCTTTAATTAACTAGTCTGTATCAATGCACATGTTAGTTTTATATATCCTTAATTTCTTGATTTTAATACATCAATTTATCAATTAAATGCTATTTCATTCTAATAATGATTCTCTAATCTATCCAGATTAAACAATGGTTGCCAAATAAATAATGAATTTGTTTTGATTGAAAACAAGATTAATATAACAAGTATAGCAGTTTATTTGAAGAAGATTCATGGAACAAACAGTATAATGGTAATATTTGGTTTTAGAACTTTCCTTAGCAGTTTTAATGTTTCCTTTTGGCAGGGACTCTGTTAAGAGGAATCCCAACTGTCGAATGCTCGGCCGGCGTCAGAAAACAGAATCCAAGGTACTATAAGTCTATGAATTTGTATAATTTATGTAATCGATTCCACCTAATAAAAAAAAATCTGTTATTTCTGTTAACCCTTAGAATATACTGAGAAAATTGAGGTGAATTATTAGGAGGCAGGTCCCTATGCATGGCTGACATATCAAGAGGTTTATGATGCTTCTATCCAAATGGGTTCTGCCATGAGAAGCCTAGGGGTTAATCCTGTGAGTATGCAACATTTTATTGCTCTTACAATGTTCTTGATAGTTTTAAATGTGAATCATTGCATGTGAATTCATAATCTAATTCTATTGTTTTTGTTTTTTTACCATAAGGGTGATCGTTGTGGCATTTATGGATCCAATTGCCCTGAATGGATTATTGCAATGGAGGTATAGAATTTGTAAATAGTAAAATTATTATTCACATTTGATCTAAGGCTAATCAATACCTCTAATAAACAAAAAAAAAATACTTTTCTATATATTCTATTTAATTTTTTCCCTTCAAAACAATGCTTTTTTTATATAAAAGAAAATAATTATTCCAGTATTCTATGTGACATGAAGGAAATTATTCCCAATTCAATAACTAAAATTAAAAATAATAAAGATAACTGGTACTTTCACTCTTATTTTTAAAAAAAGTTACATATACTATTATCAATGTAATTTAGGTATTTATAATTGATGCTTTTAGTGGCTAAGAGAAGGGCGGTTGAATCTTAGCCCCATTTTTTGCTTGATTGCATTTGCTGACTTGTTGGACCAATTCTAAAAATTTTTAGTCTTTTTATCTCATCACTGCACACGAGACTTTTTCTTTTGTCTCGTCCTTATCCACGAGACTTTTCTTTTTGTCTCGTCCTTAGCCACGAGACTTTTCTTTTTGTCTCGTCACTTGGCAAGAGATAATTTTGGATTTTACTCCTGTGAAGTAGAAACAGAAATGGAGTAGAAAGGAGAAGAAGATTACACCAGATATATCCTGGTTCAGCTGCTAAGTGTAGTACAGCCTACATCCAGTCTCCATCACAAACATGATGGAATTTCACTATAATCAATCTGATTACAACTTGTAAAGTGCTAACCCAACTTACAAGGGGATTCCCACAGAATCATGAAACACAACATAGATGAACAAAGGACCTCTAAGACATCTATGACTTTTTTCTTTTAATTTTACACTCTCTGCCTTTTTCCGCTCTATGGCTTTTTCATACAAACCTCACTTGTTTGCCTTTTTCCATGAGACTCAAGACATGACAAAATTAAACAGAAAAATACAAAACTGAATACATTGAAGGAAAAGAGAAAACTGTTAGCTCAGGTAGCTCTGAGAACTCTGTGCCTTGCACTCTCAAATTTTTTCTCCTTACTTCAAACAATGGCTGTTCTCTCTTTTTAAAGAAGAGGGAAGCCTCCACACTTGAAGCCACACCCAAACCAACTTCTTCCTCCTTCAAGAAACAGAACCGGTTCGGCCACATAAAGAGAGAAGAGATAACCATGCAAAACCCATCATGCAATTACCTCTAGTCCTTTCTTGATCACCACTCTTCATCAATCCGAGCTCTCCATCATTGGCTTGCTCTCCAAGATGGATTTCTGGCCCTTGATGCTTCATGATGATGATGACTTCATCTGCTTCAATCTCTGCCTCAACCATCACTTCGCCACTCTAGCTACTTCCTGTGATGGTTGAACAGAATCAAAGACAAACCATGCTTCAAGAATCTCCCTGACTGGCCGAATCTTCATCCTCCTTTTTGAGCATGAAGAGCTCGAGATTACCTCACCAAATCTAACCACATTTGGTGAAAATCTCAGCCACTACATAACTTTCTTTTTCTTTTTCGTGCCATCAACTCGATGGTCTTTAGGCATGCAACTTCTTCTTTTTCTTTGTTGATGAGCATAGCGTCCATAGCTTCATGGACAAGGACCGAAGAAGAAACAAGAAAGAGATGAGAGAGAATAAACAACTTAGAAGAAAAATAATTCAATGTGATAAACCACTTTGTTGGTAAAAGTTGCTTTTACTTCCCTAGCTTAGAGTGGCGTGTAGTCATTATGGCCATCAATCAATTCAGCTAAACTTTTTTCTCTCATATTTCCCAGGCATTAATTAACAATGTAATAGATTTTGAAATCCATCACATGGTTAAAAGCTTGGATCCGTTGGAAGCATTTTGCTTTCATTTTATCTTGGTTTCGGACCAAGTTTGGAAGCATTCATCAACAATAAGATTTGGGCTTTGTAGCATTAAAATTAAAACTGGCCCAACTAGTTATCATTTGCTTTCCTGATGAATTTTGTTTCGGATCAAGTAAGAAACTTTCATCAAAATTAACCATGGGCTTGGTTGTAACAATATTGAGCTTGACCCATCAATATAAAAATTCAGCCACTCAATATAAAACATGCAGCAAGGCTGATTATTGGGCTTAAATCAGAAACTCATTTTTCGGCCCAATATAAAATCTGCACAACAAAATTATTAATTAAGTAAATATGAATTAAGATCAAATTAATAATTTTGTAATTAAATATTTTAATAATGTTTGTTCATCATCAAAATTAAATAAGAGTTTTCCAAACTCATCAATAATGTGTTTTAAAGTTCTATTATTATCTTATTCCAACAAGATATAATCACTTGATTCAATTTTATTTTTACCCTGTTTTGTAGGCTTGCAATAGCCATGCAGTAACATATGTTCCATTATATGATACCCTTGGTATGATTTTTCCTTCCTTTCTTAGAATATTTCTTAATTTGGAGCTTTTTTACTCAACAATCAGCACTCATAATGTAACATAGTTTCTCTTTCTTATAACATGGAATTATAATGCCTACCAGGTCCTAATGCAGTGGAGTTTATTATAAATCATGCTGAAGTTTCAATAGCATTTGTACAAGAAAATAAGATTCCATCTGTAAGTTTTTTTTTTTGTTTCCCTAGCTAGCACAATAATTTATTTGGAGTAGAAATTTAGAATAATGTCAATTTTGATTTCATGTTTGTGCAGATTTTGTCTTGTCTTGAAAGGTGCTGTTCAAATCTCAAAAGTAGGTTGAACATATTTCTATATTAAACCTTAATGATTCCTAGCTAGTTAGATTATTAAGTGTTTTTCCTCATTCATTTGGTGAATTAATTAAAATAATGGTGTAGCTATTGTGAGCTTTGGAAGTGTTTCAAGCACACAAAAGAAGGAAGCTGAGAAATTTGGAACATGTTGCTTCACATGGGGAGAGTTTCTACACTTGGTATAGAAACATGCTTTATAATCACATTGAGTATTCTTTCATAATTTTTTGCAATAACATATTCTTCTCTATTTTGTCTTTGTCTATCAGGGAAGTTTGGACTGTGATCTACCATCAAAAAAGAAGACTGATATTTGCACAATAATGTACACAAGTGGAACAACTGGAGATCCCAAAGGTGTTGTCATCAAGAATGAAGCTTTCATGGCTGAAGTCTTGTCTATTGACCAAATAATTTCACTAACAGACAGAGTGGTATGCTATAAGAAGTTTTATTCTTACTTCATTAGCATCTTAATCTTCTTTTGTTACAAAAAGTTATTACCTCTTAAGATATATGACAATTAAAGAAAGTTGTGAAATTGGAATATTTGTAGGCAACAGAGGAAGATGTATACTTCTCCTTTCTTCCTCTTGCACATGTATATGACCAGATAATGGAAACTTATTGCATCCACAAGAACTCTTCAATAGGATTTTGGCAAGGGGTGAGTAAGACTTCCATATTCACTTCATGAAATATAATTTGGTTTAATTTAATATCATTTCCATCTTATATTATATACTTTTTAAGGCATAGTTTTGAATTTTTCACACTAAATATTGCAGGATGTTAGGTTCCTGTTGGAAGATATTCAGACACTAAAACCAACCATATTTTGTGGTGTCCCTAGAGTTTTTGACCGTATTTATGCTGGTAATTAATTATCTTCTTCTATGATATTATCATATATGAAAATAATGCTCCAGTATTTTTTAATTCTAAGCTCCTCTTTCTTTTTTTATTTTGCAATTGAAGGTATAAACAACAAGGTTTCCTCTGGAGGAGCACTGCAAAGTGCATTGTTTCATTATGCATATAACTAGTATGTTTTATCACTAATTAATCTCTTTGACAGTTTTAATTACCTATTCATATGTAAACTAATCTTGACTCTAACAACAGCAAGTTGAGAAATCTAGAGAAGGGTCTTCCACAACACAAAGCAGCACCTTTGTTTGATAAGCTTGTGTTTGATAAGGTATGCTTTAAACTTAAATCAATACTTTACTAGCAAGATAGAAAACTCATGAAAGATTGAATTAAAAAGCTAAGACATTATTGGTTTGAATAATTGGTAGACAAAACAAGCATTAGGTGGACGAGTTCGAATCTTGTTATCAGGAGCTGCTCCTTTGCCTAGACATGTTGAGGAGTTTATGAGGGTCACTAGTGGATCTACATTATCACAAGGATATGGTATTAACTTTGATCTTTCAGTGTCTTTGAGTAGAGATGAAAATGGGAATTTTAAAATCTTATAAGACACGGGACACGCATACATATAAAATATAAATTATTTTTTAGATAAAGCGTAATAATATTTTGATATTTTATTGATATTAAAATAGAAATTAATTTTTTAATTATATTTTAATATCTTATTTTAATTATATCAAGTATTTAAAATATTTTTTGTTTTAATAAATAATAATATATACTATATCTAAATTTATTTCTAGAATATATGTTAAGAATAAGACTGAACACGCCGACGCGTGATGGTATTTAGGTGTGTCCAAGCGTGTCTGGTGAAGAATTTTTTATTTTATATTAAGACACGTTTTGGACACAGCAGACACGTGTGTCGGACGAGTGTCGATGAGTGTCGTGTCCAAAATATGTTCGACACGCGAACACGACAATTTAGCAAAGTGTCCGTGCTTCATAGGATGAAATTGTTGATGATTGTATATTCAATTTGATGTAACAGGTCTTACTGAAAGCTGTGCTGGGTGTTTCACAGCAATAGGTGATGTGTATTCAATGACAGGAACTGTTGGAATCCCCATGACAACCATTGAAGCAAGGCTTGAATCAGTGCCTGAGATGGGATATGATGCACTTTCCAGTGTGCCACGTGGAGAAATTTGCCTCAGAGGTGTTAGCTTGTTCTCTGGTTATCACAAGCGTCAAGATCTTACTCATGAGGTTATGGTTGATGGCTGGTTTCATACAGGTAAATGTTAACTATGCAGAATATTAAAACCTGTTACGTTGCCTCTAAATGCGAGAAATTCTTAGTTGCTCTCAGAGTTAACTAAAGTGACTTAGGTGAAAACTCAGGTGCAGTCGACTTCACGTGAAGTTGATATCTGAGAATCGTTAGACATTTGACTGATTTGACTAAAGTTTTATCTAACGGTTCTCAGATATCAACTTCACATGAAGTCAACTTCACCTAAGTTTTCACCAGTGACTTATGCCACGTACACTAAAGTGACTTTGTTATAGATACCGACTAGTGACTTGTCATTTAATTAATAAATCAGTGCAAGAGTTATAAGTTATAACTTGAACTCTAAATGCAATATGTAAAGGCTTGATTTGGAAATCATTGCAGGTGACATTGGAGAGTGGCAACCAAATGGAGCAATGAAAATCATTGATAGAAAAAAGAACATCTTTAAGTTGTCTCAAGGAGAATATATTGCTGTGGAGAGCATAGAGAACAAGTATCTGCAATGCCCTCTTATAACTTCGGTGTGTTTCTATATAAACTCAGAGAATCAGCACTTATAATATAGCATTGTAATTCTTCTCAATTACTAAACTTATGTTGTTAAATATGGATAACAAATTTCCTTCCGGATGCAGATTTGGGTGTATGGAAATAGTTTTGAGTCATTCTTGGTGGCTGTGGTGGTTCCTGAAAGAAAGGCCCTTGAGGATTGGGCAATTGAGCATAATTTGACTGCAGATTATAAATCTTTATGTGATAATCTGAAGGCAAGAAAATACTTATTGGATAACCTCAACAGCACTGCTCAGAAACACCAAGTATGTATATGAAATTCTGCATCTTAATCCTACTAGAGTGGGACCGCGCAATGCGTGGAGATGTAAATTATTTATATTATATTGTATATTTTAATAAATGTTATATTAAAAATATTTTAGAGAACATATTAAAAATAGATTTTGAATTTATTTATTTTTAAAAAATACATAGGTTATTTATATTAGAGTTATACAAAACTGCATTTTTATTTTTTTATTTTTTTCATTTTTTGATTTGCATTAATGGCTACACTTTGTCTTTTCTTAAAGTTTTTTTGTATGTAAATAATTAAAAAAAATAAATGAATGAGAATGAAAAACATATAAAAATGTTATATTAAATTTAAAAATTTTTTGACAATTAGTATGAGAGATTAAGAAATGAAGAGTAGTAACAGTCTTAATATGTATAAGTTGTAGAATTTGAATATTTGTAACTGAAATTTTTTATAATTATTATTATTATGACACTTTTAATGTATGTTTATTGCATTTAATTAGTACTTGATGTTTCAATTGAATAATAATAGATAAGAAGTTTTTGTTTTAATTTAAATATTTTACTAAATAATGATTGGTTGATTTTCATTTTTTGCCAAGTTATTAGAATTGCTGATGTGACATCATTAATAAAGAAAAGATGGCTTAAACTCATTGTAGAAAGAGTTGGTATAAACTTTTATATATTATAAATAGATAGATAGGTAGATGCTGCTTATATATGATAATAGTATAGTATATTATTTCTAGTAAAAAAATAACTGTCCTATTAATAAAATTTAGACAATATTAATTTTTCATATCCATAATATTCCTATTTTTTCCCCTATTATATCTCCTACTAAGCAGGACAAAGTGCAAAACTTTGTAATTGTTGTATTATACTCCTATTATTAAGAGGGGAGAGAATAATGAAAAAGATAATACTAAAATACATTTGTCCACTAATCCATATACATAATTAATCACTTTCGTGTAGGCATTTATAACAATATATATACTCTATTTTGTTCATACTAATTAAATCTTTGACTTGAACTCTCTCAGCTTAGAGGATTTGAGCTGCTAAAGGCTGTTCATTTGGAACCAATTCCCTTTGACATGGAGAGAGATTTAATAACCCCAACATTCAAGTTGAAGAGACCACAGTTGCTCAAGTATTATAAGGTTTGTCTTCAAGCCGTGATCAATATTTCATAACCCTGTTTCACTTCAAACCTTACAAGTTTTTAGTGGTTTGCTTGTTTCTTTGTTTATTTATTTAACTCCTTCATATAATGATATGATTTAGAATTTGAACAAGCCTATAAATGTAAATTGGTTTTAGCTTCCTTGTATCTGGATTCAAGGGCTATCTATGAATTACAATGAGATGTTTGAGTGCCTCAATTTGATAAACTAATGTTACTATACAAACATGCGCAGAACCATATTGAGGAACTATACAAGGAAGCAAAGGGAACAAAGGTGTAAACCATATAACAAGAGGGTACCCTGTAGTCCTACATTATGCTCTGATAGTAATTTTTACCAGTTGTGTTAGAAGCCATTTGGTTTCTTGTAAATATATGTCTATGAATGAACACTAAGTGATCAACAAAATTTAGCTGTCGTTCCTTGTATTGAAGTGATTAAGTGTCTGTAATTCTGTATGCTACATTCCACGTGTGTAATTTGTCAACATTCATTAATAAAATTATTTTGAAAATTCCAAAAAGCTATGAATTCCCTTGCCTTGAAAAATCAGTTTCTTTTATTTTACTCCTTTTTTTCCCATAAACTGTTAAACACTTAAACTCCTAGGGTATGTATGTTTGATTAAAATTGTCCATCCCATTTTTATTAGTCAACCAAACACATCCCTAATGTTATCTTCACACTACAAACTAAGGATGATGTTAATTGTGTAACATAATAGAGTTTGTTTTTTGTATAGCTGTCAAGTTGGTTAGTTTGTTAGACATAATTATAGCATTATTAGTTAGTAATTTATTTTCCCTTTTGCTATATATATTGTAATTGGTACTCAGTACTCTGTGGTGGTTCTTTTAATCAATTATTCTCTCTTTTCACTTCTTTTCAATTCTTCTTCCATTACTTTAAATTTCAATGACCTGAGAGTACATCACCAACCTTCTTCTTTTCTTATAATTATTTTTGTAATTCACTTGAATTTTAAGCTTGGTACCATTTTACATGGTATCAGAGCGAGAAGATCCAACTATGGCAGATAATTTAGCTAATCCGAATGCAAGCCTTCATCAAATTCCGCTGCAGATTTTGAGAATTTCACCGCTTTCATGCGTCAATTCTCTCAGTTCCAGGCACATCTTGGCAGATCTAGTTCCTCCTCTGCAATTTCTGATCCGATTAGCCCTTATTTTCTTCATCCAGGAGAAAGTCCTGGTTTGGCTCTAATTCCGCTTAAATTGACACCTCAAAATTATTATCAGTGGTCGCACGATATGTGGAGAGCACTCAGATCGAAGAACAAGGTGAAATTCCTCGATGGATCCATTCAAAAACCAGGTGAAGGTGATCCTAATTTTGAAGCATGGGATAGGTGTAACAATTTTCTCCTCTCCTGGATCAACCTCTCTCTCAGCCCTGAAATCGCTAAGAGCGTGATGTGGATTAGCTCAGCTCCAGACTTGTGGAATGATTTAAAACGTCGTTACTCACAGGGAGATGTCTTTCGAGTTGGTGCGTTAAAAGAAGAATTTTATGCACTCAAACAAGGTGATCTTACTGTTACCTCTTACTTTGCTATGTTGAAAGCTATTTGGGAAGAATTAGAAAATTTACGTGCTATTCCTAGTTGTGTTGCTTGTGTTAATGGATGTTCATGTGGATTACGAATTGTTCGAGACTATGCTTCTGAGGAATATGTTGTCAAATTCTTAAAAGGATTGAATGAGCAATATTCAAATGTTAAATCACAAATCATGTTAATGAAGCCGTTACCTGAAATCAACACAGTACTATCTATGTTAACCCAACAAGAGCAAGAATTGAATTGTGACCCGTCAAATAGCAACATAGTGACTAACTCTTTAGAGGTGCAAAACTCAACTAGAGGCGGTTCATTTTCTGGAAGAGGCAGAGGCCGTGGACGAAATTCAGGCAGAGGAGGAAATCAAAAATCTTATAGTCGAGGCTACACTTCAAAGTTTTGTAGCTACTGTAATCAAATTGGTCATTTAGCAGAGACATGCTATAAGAAAAATGCTTTCCTACTCACCAAAAGCCGCGAGTAGCCAATCAACTTAGCACTGACGAGATAGTTGAGAATTCTAGTGCTGAGATTGCTGATTCTAACCAGGATAAAAAGAGCGATGATACAGTACTTGTGTTGACTCCAGATCAGAAGGAAACCTTACTAGCACTCCTTCAACAACCACGCATGCCAACTTCAAATAGTGTAAACCACATTACTTCTTCGGCCACCCTTACTCAACCAAAAGGTAGGCATTGCTTGAGTGTATCATCAAATTTTACTAAAACTTCTTGGATACTTGACAGTGGAGCTACTGATCATGCATCCTATATTCAAGAGTCTTTCAAAACTTTTCATTATATGAGACCAGTTTTGGTAAATCTACCTGATGGTTCTACCACTACAACAAACATTTGTGGCACTGTGCAACTCTCTAAACATTTGATTCTTACCAATGTTTTATTCATACCTCACTTTAAATATAATTTGATTTCAGTGTCTAAACTCACAAAGTCATTACATTGTGAATTAAAATTTACTGATTCTTTTTGTGAGATACAGGTACTCCCATCATTGAAGATGATTGGGCAAGCTAAAGTCATTGGTGATCTTTATGTGATGGATGCTCAACCTTGGAAACTAACTACACCAGAAGTTAACACACATTCTGTAAATGTCACAGTGCAGCAAGATTTAGGAACTCTATGGCATGCTAGACTAGGTCATTTACCATCCAAAAGAATGTCAATCATGAAAAATACATTTCCATTTATTGAATGCATTTCATCATCTCATGTTTGTGATTCTTGCCACTTGGCTAGACAAAAGAAATTGTCTTTTCCCATTAGTAATACACAATCAGAATATATTTTTGATTTGTTACATATAGATATTTGGGGACCACTCTCACTTTTATCTACTGCTGGCCATAAATATTTTCTTACAATTGTAGAAGATAAAACGAGGTTTACTTGGATTTATTGCATGAAACTAAAATCCGAAACTAGAGTGTTAGTAGAAAATTTTGTTCAAATGGTGCAAACTCAATTTCATAAAGTTGTGAAACAAATTAGAACAGATAATGGGATGGAATTTAAAATGAACTCCTTCTATAACTCAAAAGGAATATTACATCAAACATCTTGTGTTGAAACTCCTCAACAAAATGGAATTGTTGAGAGGAAGCATCAACATATACTGAATATTGCAAGAGCACTTTTGTTTCATTCTAATGTGCCAAAATGTTTTTGGCACTATGCTATGCAACATTCAGTACATTTAATAAATAGACTACCAAGCATTCTATAGATCAGCCTTCAATTGAATCATCCAATTTTGACCCTTTTGCATTCTTTTATAATAACTCTGCACATACTTCTTCATATGAGCATACTCATGGCATAATTGCACCTCACACCATACACACTACACCTGATTTATCTGCCACTTCTACATCACCTATGGCATCTCTTCATGATATAACAGATTCTGCATCACCCGCCACCTTAGAATCAGCATCTGCATTGGCACCATTGGAACATTCATCCATTCATATTGAGTCACAATCTGCTGCACCAGTTTTGAGAAGGTCTGAACGAGAAAGAAAAACACCCTCTTATCTTAAAGATTTTCATTGTTTCCATATTTCATCACATAGAGATCCAATCAATGCGTCCCAATTACCTTCAACATGTAAGTATCCCCTTTCTCACCATTTGTCATATTCATTGTTTACTCCCAAGCACCAGGCCTTCACTTTTTCTCTCATAAATAACTCGGACCCCAAACACTATTCTGAGGCTGTTATGCATGATTGTTGGAGGAAGGCTATTGAGGCAGAACTCACTGCTCTTGAGCAAAACAAAACCTGGATCATCACTTCTCTTCCTCCTGGAAAGAATGCAGTTGGTTGTAAGTGGATTTTTCGCACAAAATTCAACCCAGATGGCACTATCGAGAGGCATAAGGCACGTCTTGTTGCCCAAGGTTTCACTCAAATTCCTGGAGTCGATTACATTGACACCTTTAGTCCCGTTGTGAAAATGAGCACTGTGCGTGTTCTTCTTACCGTTGCAGCAGCAAAGAATTGGCATCTTCATCAACTTGATGTGAATACAGCTTTTCTCCATGGAGACCTACATGAGGACGTTTATATGAAACTTCCAAAGGGGTTGCAGTGTTCCGATCCAAACTTAGTCTGCAAGTTGACAAAATCTTTGTATGGTTTGAAACAAGCTAGTCGCCAATGGAACATCAAGTTGTCTACTGCACTTGCTGATCTGGGGTTTACTCCATCTGAAAATGATCACTCGCTTTTTACCAAATCCACAGGTACAACTTTCACAGCTATTCTTGTTTATGTTGATGATCTTGTGTTAGCTGGAGATGATTTGAGTGAAATTCAAGCTGTCAAAATGTTTTTGGATGATAAGTTCAAAATTAAAGACCTTGGCCTTCTTAAGTTCTTTATTGGGATGGAGGTAGCACGAAGCAATGCTGGTATTGCACTGTATCAAAGAAAGTATGCATTGGATTTGATCACAGACTGCGATTTGCTTGGTGCAAAACCAGCATCTACTCCTATGGAGTACACTGCTTCTCTGTCTAAGGCTTCATGCTCCCCTCTTTCTGATGCAACCATCTATCGTAGATTGGTGGGCAGACTTCTGTACCTTACTAACACAAGACCAGATCTCAGCTACTCTGTTGGATGCCTATCTCAGTTCATGGATTCACCAACTGATGCCCACTTGAAGGCTGCCTATAGGATCATCCGGTATCTAAAACAATCACCAGCAACTGGCTTATTTTTCTCTGTCAACAATTCTTTCACACTATCTGGTTACACCGATTCTGATTGGGGGGCTTGTAAAGACACCCGAAAATCCATCAGTGGTTATTGTTTCTTCCTTGACCAAACTCTTATTTCTTGGAAGAGTAAGAAGCAGGCTACAGTTTCAAGGTCGTCCTCAGAAGCAGAATATCGCGCCCTTGTTAATGGCACTTGTGAACTCGTTTGGTTACTCAAACTACTAAAGGAATTCAACATTCTTCCTCCTCTTCCGGTTGATATCTTCTGTGATAATAAATCTGCTATCTATATTGCTTCAAATCCTGTCTTTCATGAAAGAACCAAGCATGTTGAGGTTGATTGTCATGTGGCTCGAAACAAGTTCAAAGAAGGGGTTTCTAATCTTAGGCACGTTGTCTCCAGTGAACAACCGGCTGATCTATTCACTAAATCCCTTCCTCCAGGACCATTCTCTCATTTGCTTTCCAAGCTGGGATTACTTGATTTGCACAAACCACGTAATACCAGCTTGCGGGGGGATGTAACATAATAGAGTTTGTTTTTTGTATAGCTGTCAAGTTGGTTAGTTTGTTAGACATAATTATAGCACTATTAGTTAGTAATTTATTTTCCCTTTTGCTATATATATTGTAATTGGTACTCAGTACTCTGTGGTGGTTCTTTTAATCAATTATTCTCTCTTTTCACTTCTTTTCAATTCTTTTTCCATTACTTTAAATTTCAATGACCTGAGAGTACATCACCAACCTTCTTCTTTTCTTATAATTATTTTTGTAATTCACTTGAATTTTAAGCTTAGTACCATTTTACAAATTGCGCCACAAGAACACTTAGCAAAGAAAGACAGATACAGAATCTGAAAATGTTGCAGCTATGTCACATTTAGAGTCTTCATGTTCAGTGTCGATTCACCTTCTATGTGGCAACATTGCATTCTTTTTCAAGGAATAAAACGCTGCTGAATCAAGAGAGGTGAACGATATTTGAATACGCGAATTCACTCGTCATTTATACGCATCCAAACTACAAGGACATGCAAAAGCAAAAGTCATAAACAATGGCAAGGAATTCTAATCTCTAGATATGTTAACAAACATTAACAACAACAAAATTCAACTTGCTTCTCACTCATGACACATTAAACAAGACCAAATTTGCTGCTACACATACCTGTTTGTACCTATAGAATGTAGAGCACGAGCGTCCAGATAGGATACACCAACAGAAGGATTATGCCTAACGTATTGGAAATGCCATGAGGTTTGGTGAAGGAGTTTCTGAAACCACCGGAAGCGCGAATATGTTCTTGCAGCAAGTAACATGCAATGGCAAGGCATATTATCACCCCTACTGCATTGTTTCTAACGGTGCTTGCAAACAGACCTGGAGCTACCACAACGAGTAGAATCAAAGCAGCAGGAAGTTCCAGCCATTCTGCAATATCAACCGTTACAAGTTAGTTACTTAGTTACTATTACTTTCTAATTGCCATGGCGTGGAAAATATTTCATAGATCTTAATTTCTCAGCAAGTAAAAGAATACCGAGAAAATCTACAGGGAAAAGAAAATAAATACTGTAGCATACAACTTAATCAGCATTTAGAGACAGCAGATTTTTCCTATAAGAAAAATTGAAGCATATATGTAGATACCAGGGAACCGCCTTGGAAAGAAAAGTCGCAGTACAACTGCAATTAGAGCAATCCATTTCCCAACATCACCCCTGCAATGGAAAAAAGGAGGAGGTATCAAGAGCTGCTCTGAGTAGTGCAGAGCCAAGAAAAATCAGAGAGAAACGAAGGGATCTAGTAAAATGCATTGAAGCGGTAATGAATCGAATTACACGTGATTACAGTGAGAGTGGTTATTTATACCTGAGCTAACAGAATTCATAACAGAAAAGGTGCCAGCTCAGCACAGATTCTAACTTATTATAACTTTCATCTACTAACAACTCTCACTAGCTGAAGAGAGGGTGAGGTACCTGAAGAATCCGAAAATCCATGAAGGTAAGCTGAAGAAAATGTATGGAATGAGAAGTGATGTAAGAATGTTGGTGTTCCAGTTTGTACGATCCAAAATCAGCAAATAGCTGCAGATGAGTGATTAGCGATTAGAAAATTAGATTAGAGAGATGGAACGATCGAAGAGGGAATAGTAAGAGATACATACATAGCAGCGATGGAAGCAATGGATTCAAGCACAATGACTCCGGCGCCGGACACAGCAGCTAGTTTAACGGCGTTTTTGGCGAGTTTATTAGCAGCAAAACCAAGGTCCCTCAGATCCGAACCAATTAATTCAGCTGCTTCATCTTCAAATTCCCTCCTCATTGCTAAGTAGCTCTTCTTGTTGCGCTTCCACATTTCCTATGCCGCCTTGGTGTGAGATTCAGAAAACAGAGAGCTGATTTTGCACTGCGCTGACACGTGTGCAACTCTCGGAATAGCAATGCCACGTGGAATTCAACCATTGGATCGTCATCGTCATCACCTAAATGCGGTGCCGCTTCGATAAGAATTGCGACAAGTGAGAACAACGTTCAACTTTCTTCTATATGGATTATGGATATGCACATGAATATATCATAATACAAATTTTTTTTTCCATTACACACTACTCACTCAGCTGCATCACACGACAAATTTAAGTTACAGTTATTAGATAAAAATTTAATTAAATTATTTAATAATTTTTAAATATTAATTTCACCGTAAAATCGATTACACCTGAATTTTTACCTTAACTTTTCAACTCAATCGTATTTTTTTCCAAAGTTTGGTAAAAGATATCAATAATGCAAAGGTCCAATTCACCTAGTTTTATGAACTGTTGGTATGATCCATTTATGTATTGGGCTAACTGGCTAACGTACGAATTATTTTTGCTAACATATCTAGATATATATTTTTTGGCTTGGCTTCGATTCTAATTAACAAAAATATCTTGCAAAAAATAAGAGAGACAGAAGTTAGAAGGATTAAATTGGAATGTGTGCATGGATAAGAAAACAGGAAATCCTTATTAACATTAGATGTAAGGAATTTAACTCTTCTCTATCTGTGTCTACATGCATGTATATAACTTCTTTTTGTTTTCTTGAATTTTTTTTCTTCTCTTTCATTGCTTTATTTAATTTGTCTCTTTCTTTTAATGACCTATATCTGTATGCATGGTCCACAATGTCTTAGTTTGTTTAGAAAAAGAAAAAAGGAAGCAGGGGGAGGAGACAAATTACAAATATCAATATTTGGATTTTATTAGCTCATGTCTTGAAGTATTAAAAATTAAAAAAAATAATTTTTTTCAGTCAACTATATATTCAATTCAATACATTCGAATAAAAATTTTTAATTAAACCAGTAATGTTTTAATTTATATATATATATATAACTTAAGGAAAAATCTCTAAATCTCTCCTAATAAATAAAATGTAAATGGGTTAAAAAATTACGATTTATATATAACACAGGCATAATAATTAATAACTATATATGCAAAATACAACCGATCTCATCGTTTTTATTGGTATATTTTCAAAGAAAAATATTTATAGAAGAGGAGAGAAGAAAAAAATGGTTTGAGTCTTTCAGACACCACAAATGACGAGAAAAAGATTCCAGTTTCAGAAGTCATACAAATCCAAAATAGGCAATTAGGGAGCAGGTGGAATGGTTTATATAATACCTTATTCTAGAATTAAAATAAGAATATGTAGTTTTATAAAACAATTTCGCTATTCATTTAAGTATTTTTATCAACAAAATTTAATTAAATTAATTTAAATTTGACAAAAATTACTTACACAATATGTATTTAAATCACGTATTTTTTTTTTCGTATTCTTTCTTAGATAAACTGCGATGTTAGGTTAAAATAAAAATGAATATATTAATAACGATGATAATGGTAATAATGATGATAATAATAATAAAAATCAAATAACAAAAAAGAAGAAGATAATAGTGATGATAAGTACGATAATAAAAAAAAAAGAAGAAAAAAAGTGAAGAAAAAAAAAGAAATATATATAAGAAGAAGAAAAAAAAATGCATACGACGAAGAAGGGAAAAAAACAAAACAGCTGCAATAATTTGGTTAAAAGATTATTTAGTTGTCCAGGTTTTCTGTTTATCAAATTATTATACTGTCATCACCAACCATGCGCATTATATTGTCCCTCCAAACATCCATTAGTCATTAATCAATATAAAATAAAATAAATCCTTCATTCTCATATATTATTAAAAATTTTAAAGGTGGTTTCAAATCAACTAATTGCATGCATTTTAAGCCATTATTTTTTTCATCAACAATAATTGAAATAATGCTACTACTTAAATTTTAATAATTTTTGAAATGAGAGATTAATTTTAATTTTCAGATAAAATAAAATTAATTTAAAATTTAGAACCATCAAAAACAGCAATGGATGGATGGTAAGCAACCAAAGGTGGATGAAATTGTGACATTGTAAAGAAAAAGAAGAAATAAAAAGAAGTTTTTAAAAAATCAAAATAAAATATATAGAGAATTATTTTTTAGATATAATCAACTTTAAGATTTAGGTTTATGTAATTTAGAATTAAAAATTTAAAATTCAGAATTTAAGACAAAAAAATAATTTTAAAGAATTAATTAATATTGACCCAAAAAAATAAATTCTCTAAGATTTTTTTTTTAAAAATGCTTTGTATTTTTTTTGTTTTATTAGATATTTTTAGCAACCCAATAATTATTGTCCGACACTGTTGGCTAAGCATTTAAGC
>NC_029781.3:105738297-105751570 GCF_000817695.3 Arachis duranensis
GAGAGAATGATCACTGAATTCTGTTAATAATATTTAATTTTTTTCAGGAGTAAGCAAGATGAAAATCTGGCACAAAGCGTGATAATATTTTATCTGAATTCTAACCATGTTAGCTTTTGTCGCATTCGGTGGCTCAGAGCCAAGAATTTTACAGAACTCAACCCTAGAAAGATGGACACAAATACTAAACTATTTAACAATTTGAAAATGCTATTAGCCTTTAAAGTATCATTCATTAATTAAATCTAATCATTTTTAATCTCATTACTCCTAATACTCCATTTTATGCAAAATTATTCTATTCATAACACAATGTCACGCCAATAACATTATTCCTCTGATCTATTCTTATTACCCCTCTACAAGGAACAATATAATATGAAAGGGTTCTTGTAAATGCTTTAAATCATCTGGAATTAATTAATGCTTGATATATATGAAACATTACTTTATCTGATATGCTTATTAATTAGATTGTTTAATTCGAAATTGAAACCAATTAATAAGTAATAACCAGTTACTCTTTAGTCTTTACATACAAGTGCATGGTAATGGCTTTTACTTTTTCTAGAGTAAAATCTTAAAAGATTAATCTCTATATACAAATGTTTTGTATTTACAAGCTTTACGAGTTTGAATGAAACCTACCCATTAAATATGTTACTTGTTACGTGTTTTTTTAACAGAATTTTAAATTAATTCAAATCAATTAACGTATAAATATATAACTTATATTTTTCAAAAGATTTCGTTTCTTTTTTCGAGTTTTTTGCCAAATTTATTGGATCTCCTTCGTGCGTTCTCTCTTTGTTTCGTTTTTTTCGATTTTCATGGTTTCTTAAATCAATCTTTGAAATCGTTTTGAAGATAATGGAACTTCAGAAATACACACAAACAATTATATAAATACACCCAAACGATTACAGAAATACACCTAAACGATTACAGAAAGGATTTCAGAAATACACCCAAAGGATTTAAGAAATACACCCAAAAGAGAGGGAGACAGTATATTTCTTGAAATCTTTTAATGTTTTGCTGATTAAGGATGAGGCATATGACAGAGACAATCTAGAAGAAAAACCTAGAAGAACAGTAAAACAGTACCTTGAATAATGTTTCTTCCTTTTTTTGGTGATTTTTATGGAGATTTGTATCTTTTCTTTTTTATTTCTTCTACTCTTCACGAGGAGTTGGAACGTTTCTGCAGAATCGTAGTAGTTTGCTTTGAATGTTCCTTGAATCTTGATGGTTTGCGTTTTGATTGAGGAAGAAGAGAAAGAGTGAACGTGTTGTTGTGGAAGGGGCGCGTGTTTTTTTCTTGATGGTTTGCGTTTTGATTGAGGAAGAAGACGAAGAGTGAACATGATGTTGAAGGAGTGCGTGTTTTTTTCTTGGACTTGGAACAATTTGTATAGCTTATAAGCCAAAAAAGCTTGTATATGTAACAGCCATCAATCTTAAATTGTTGGAAATTTAGGATTTAAAAAAAAAATAAATAACAATAACACCCATAATTTTAAACTAATATTATCAATTTTAGTATATATTGTCCTTATCAACAGCTAATGAAGACAAATATTGTACCACACTTTACAACTTGACGCTTCTTAATTTGAATATGGAAGTAAGAATGGTGTTGGACTTAGTTATAGAGAAGGGAGGTGCTTCACAACGTTGTGGTGTCAGTGGAACAGAACTCGGACCCTGCGAGTTCTTTCTCACTAAACGAATGGTCCGAGTTCTTTCTCATAAAAAAACAATTACAAGCAACACGGAGAGTCTGATTTTCATGTTCCAAAATTCAAATTTCTCCATCTACAAAACAGACCATACGATATATTATACAAAATTTTAAAATAAAAAAACTCACATAGTCCAAGTTCTTCTACCTCACACTCACAAAAAATTGTCCCACATATTTATCTTATTCCCCATAAATTCATACCAGAACAAAACACACACAAGCCTTTCATATTCAAAAAATTGAGCCACAACTTGACCTCTGTGTGTTAATAACGTGAAATTATATCATTCACTCTTGTCATTTTATCTGAAAAATATACTCATTTTTATTCGGCTAGATATTCCAAATTAAAAAAAAAAAACACATACACACACATCCATCCACTTCTTACAAACATTAATTATTTTCTTCTTAGAAGTACTATCCACCTTTCAAAATTTACGTAGATTCTATTGTTGGAAAAAACTATATATACTCTTAGCTTTAAGCCATGCAAACGATACCAATAATCAAATAAAGTCACATTCATGAATCACCCTAGCTATATGATTGACTGATTGGTGCTCATGCATGGTTCCCCAACAAGTTTTTTATTAGATATCGTAGTGAACATAAAAAATGCTTTTTTTATGGCAATGCAAGTGTGTGTGCCTATAACTCGCTATGCAGTATTTGCATATATATTTAGCTACCATGTATATATGTAGTAGAAAAATTTTCAAGTATATAAATATTTTAGTAATTTTTAACCGTTAATTTAATTATATATATTATATATTTTTTATAATTAAAATTAACGATTAAAAATTACTAAAATATCGATATATTAATATATTTAAAGAAATTTTTTTATGTAATATAAAACACACTACAGACATTAAAATTTGGCAAATTTTTTGGTGTTAAATTTGTTGAAGTTATCTATTAAAGTAAATATTAAATATTTAAAAATGATTATTTATATATTTTTAAAGTTAAATAATATTAGTTTTTAGTTTCTTTTTTGACAAATTGGACAATAGTTCGAAGATAGGGACCAATGTCCTTCCACCCAATATTACACATATATACATAATCTTGGAAGGAATGGTTGAGGATGAACTTACGCATCAGTGGTCCCTGGTGATTATATTGCAGTGCTTCCTCTTTTTTTTTTTAACTTATTAATTTATTATACACTGAACCACGTTATTTTTGTATCACATAATTATTTTTTTAAAATATTCATTTTTATTAGATAGCGGTGGTGAAAGACAGAGCTTTAGGTAGGGAGTAGTTTAACAAGAAATTAATGTTTCTGATACAAAAATGGTTTAAAAAAATCAATTTATTTAAAATATCACTCTTTATTATTATATATTAAAAACTTTTATGCAGCATAAATTGTGCCACATCTATCATTCTTAACCATACATGTTAATTGTATTTATATGTACATCAAAAGTAAAAAATCAATAATTAATTTTAATGTACGAATATTATTTATGTTATTGGAATAGTTAATATATTAATTGAAGGATTAGTATCTCGGTGGCTTAAAAATAACGGAAGTTTCATTCTTTAATGAAATATTATTGGAATAAGGAAGCGTATGAAACAGTAAATTAAGATGTGGCTTGCTTTAGTTAGCAATAAAAAATAGAGTTTTAGTCTTCTATTAAATTGTTAACACTATTTAGTTTTTTCTTTTTTCAAAGTTATACAAATTAAAGGATGACATAGTCACCCACGATAGTCATGGCAATAGGTTCCAATTTAATACACCCGAAAAACGGGCTAAATAAGTTCAATTAATAAAATGCACGTGCCATTATTTCCACGGGAAAATTGTGAAAAAATGAAAAATTGAACATTTGAAAACGTGAAGAAGTAATATAAGCTAAGAATTAAGATTAGCCAATACGGCAATACTTATAACATTGACTAGAATGCTTGAATTAAGTCACTAGCGTTATATGAGAAGAAATATTTGACAATTGACAATGTTTGACTTGGGATGAATTTTGGTTTTATAATTAAATAAAAACTCAAGTGCAGTCGACTTCATATAAAATTTTATTTGAGAGTTGGTAAATAATTTGACTGATTTGACTAAATTTTTATCTAACAGCTCTCAAATATTAACTTCACGTGAAAACGACTGCACCTGAATTTTCACCTTATAATTATTAGAAAATTGTTTAGATAAGTTTAACGAATACATTCATTTAATAATATTCTATTATTCTCTTTCAGTAGTCCAACATCATGCACCCGACACTTTTAAGTTTCAAGATCCTATTAGTTGAAGTGAATCGAATTTTTTACTTCTTTAAATAAAGTCTTGTCTGTGTTTTGAACTCTCTAAACTAATTAAAGTTAGCACAAAGTTTGATTGAATGCACTATTTTTGCTATTACAAATTATATGTAACTAGAATCCAAAAAAAATTATATCTAACTAAGAATTATTAAGTTCACATTGCTATTATAAAATTCTTAATTAATTAAATGAGAGAATAGTAAATGATTTCTACACTTCCATATGGATATATAATTTATAATTAAATAAAAAATTTGAATAAGAAAATGACAGTGATGAATCTTAAGAACAAAAATTGAAAAGAACAGTAATAAATAAAAAAGAAATGGAACGATGACTACTAATGTAAGAAAATAAATAGCAGTGTTGTAATTACTTGTTATCCTAAATATAAGTGTTTAGTTTTAATTAAGTAGCTTATGAATTAAAAATAGAATTATTCTATAACAAGTTCATAAAAGGTAATTCTTAAAAATATAAACAAAGTTTTAATAGAAAAAAATAACTTTGTGTGTATTCAATATTATTAGGAAACATCAAAATCTTTTTTTATTCTATTAAAAAACATTTCAGTTTTTTGTATTCTTTTTGTGCACTTGGTAGCAGTAATAGTATATATATTATATAGAGACAAATTCTACTATTCATCTATCTTATATGTGGAGCCTATAAATTTAAATTTAAATACTCATATAGAATAATGAAGATNNNCGAATATTTTTATTATTTTTTAATTTTTATATTCAAATGTTTTATTTATAAGTTATAATTCTCTCTTTATTTTTAAAACTGTTAGTACAAGACAAATATAAAATTTTTTCATTCTTTTTTTCAATTAATATTATAAATTAAACTATATATAATCTCTTATTTATAAAATCATATAAAACATTATTTAAGAAAAAATAAGTCTTCTCACTTTTTTGTTCACTTTTACACATAATCAGTTTTTTTTTTAACATAATATATAACAAAGTATAATAATATCGTTTGATTTATATACTTCACTCCACTTAGTAAGATAAGATTTTATTGTTGTTGTCGTCGTCTTACAGGATTCGTATGCCACCATAATATATACTTAAGTTAATTTAATTTCAATGACAAGCAGCCACCTACGCAATCCTTAGCTTGAGAATCAAGTATCACCCAATTGGCAACTTGCATCTCCATAACTCCAAAATAAAGCAAAGCAACAAAATGCAAAAGAAACAATGTAAATGAAAAACGAGTATATCATGTTTCACAACATCCAAAATTCACTCAACCCAAATCTGTATTATATATAGGCCTTCATTGGTCAGGGATATATGTGGTTGATGGTAACGTTTTAGAAGCTTTCAAAATCATCTCCCGAATGAAATGAACATTGAATATAAATCCTAATTTTAATTATATTGTATTTTAACTGGTCAAATTTGTTCAAATATTAATCAAAATATTATCCTTTAATTTCTTCGGTCAAATTATACTGTATTATTATGAAAAGAAAAATTCTATTCAGTCACCAAATTGAAACATTAGAAAAAAAATAAAGTTATTATAATTGATCCTAATTAAAAACTTAAGTTAATGAAAAAAGATAACACTAATAATTATATCTCTAATATTTTCTAAAGTATTATACAAATATTTTATAAGCAATGTTAGGGGCCAGCAATATTTGTGATTGATAGCCATCAATTAGCCATCAATAATGATTTGATGGTATGAAATTAGTGTGAGATTTCATCTAATAGCTCACATTTCTCTGCTGGTTACATACTGACCAAAATACAATAAAATTACTGGCTCCCTAGACTTTTCCATATTTTATTAACTTCGTGTACTTTTCCATACATAAAACGTTAAAAATCATGGCTGCAAGTAGGGAGATAGATTCGTTGAATCCAATTATTGTAAATAATGCTTAAAAAAATTACAACTATGTAATTATATTATTAATTAAACATTATTTCTCAAGTCTTCAACTTGCTATCATGATTATTTATGCACACCACATCTGGCCTTCATTATCAACTCGATCAAAAGGGAAAAAACAAAACAAACCAATCAAGCATGCATTCCAATAAAAGTAAATTCCTGTACACAAACACAAATTTTACTTTTAACATTTTACAAGAAGCCATAGTGAGAGTACCTTCATTCAAGATTTGTCCAGGCATACATAGAAAATGAATTATATTAAATAATGTACATCAAAATTAACTATTAAAAATAAATTAAATAAATTACATATATTTATATATAAATATATTGATAATTAATTTTACTATACAAATAACATTTTTAATAAAAAATAGTAAATGAAAAGAAAAACAAAGTAGCTGGTTTTTTCACAAAGTACAGTAGAGATGAATAACTCAGAATGTAGAAGAGGCCTTAGTGAGAGAAGTGATGGTAACATTTGGACCCAAAACAATATCCTTGTATGTAAATTCAAAAGTATCATAACGCAAGAAGAATTCCACCAGAAACACCCTGCACAGTAGTATCACCAGATTCTTTCCCGGGCACTGCTTGTTCTCCGGTCCGGGCTGCTCCGTTTCAGGCCCGTTCGACCACACCACGTACTTCAACAACCTCTCCCCTTCCTCCCCAACGAACCTCCTGGCCACAAACTCCTCCGCCTTCTCGAAGATTCTAGAATCCTTCGTGGCGAAGGGTTGATACCCAAACAACATCTCCCCTTTCTTGATCTGAAAAGAGTCGTCGTGGCTATTTACTATTATGTCCTCTCTCGCCTTGGCGTATTGGTACGGCACTACAGGCTCTATCCTCATAGCTTCATACACAATGGATTTCACCAAACTCATTCTCTCAACACCGTTTATCGTGATGCCTCCTTCTTCTTTCACGACGCTTCTAACTTCTGCCGCTATTTCCTTGTGGAGCTTCTCGCCGCCCAAACCCACCCACTTCATGAGGGTTGGGAACTGGTTCTTTAACCCTCCGTACGCGTTGAACCCCGCCGTGAATATTATATTGTGAATGGCTTCGCTTCTTTCGATCCCGGCCTTCTCTGCTTCTTCTACAAGCTTCCCCGCGTTCGCCGAGAATGCTTCGTAGAGCTTCTTGTAGCTCGATTTCGCCAGGAAAGCTGGGAATGGAACCGTACGGATCAAGAAATCCTCTATGTAATTGAAGATCTTCGGCAGCCCAAGGGTTGCCAGTGGTGCCAGCTGGAACAGTAGCCACGTGTCAAACAGCTTCGGCCCCTCTGAACCTAGGTTCGTCTCCGCAGGATCCTTTTAACAATTAACATCACAAAGAATGCAAATTAGTTATGGAAATGTCTAACCCCATCACTTTTATTAAAATTTGGTACAGCATTTAATTAGTAAAAAATAAAGTGAATAATTTTATTTCTTTAAATAAAATTTTGTACTATTAAATTCATCAATAATAATTAATTAATAACTATAATAATAACTAATTAATAACTATAAATCACAAAATTTATTGGCTCTGCCCACTCTTCTTAGTTATTACTACCAAGTGAAACGAACTAACGATTCAGTTAGTTAGTTAGAATAAGTACCTTATTGTTGCAGAAGAGGCGGAACATGAAGTTGAAGGAGGCGGAGGAGACGGCGTCGTTTAGGTTAGCAGTTGCAGTTTTGGAAGAGAGGTTGTTCTCGATTTGAGTGAAGCATTCGTCAACAACGTTGCGGAAGAGAGGAAGAAACAGTTGCTTCCGGGAGGCGATGGTGCTGATGTAGAAGCTCTTGAGTGCGGCGTGGGCGGGCTCGTGGGTGTCGAGGTAGGCGCAGACGCGGTAGCCTCCTGTGAAGGAGGTGGAAGGCATGAAGGTGCCGTCAAGAACGTTGCGCTTCTCAACCTTAGAGTTGTCGAAGAGGATAGGGAAGGAAACAGCGTCCAAGAGAGCTATGACTCTTGGATCGGAGGAGATGAAGGGGCCAGGTGGCATGTTAGTACGGATGACGGTGGAGTTATACTTTTGGATCTTGGAGAGGAAGAATTTGTCGCGGCCTTGGTGGTAGAAGTAGTCGTGGCGGTCCTTTATGGGTCCGAAGAAGGGAAGGCCGTAGGTTCCGGGGATTGCTCTGAGTGGCTTCTTGATAATCTTGTTGGTAGTGGTAGAAGCCATTGTTAAGGCCAGGCTATGGAATGGTGTATTATTTTTTATTTTATTTTGATACTAATAATGGAGTGGGAATGATAGAAGGTCATATATATATATATATCTGTGTGTGTGTGTGTTTGAAGTAGCAGCTACATGTTAGTGGTCATTGTCTATAATTCTCTTTCTTATTTATTTATTAAGAAAATACATAGAGATAATAAAGTATTTGTATAATTAGTACAATAGGAGTTTAAGAATGTTCGATTAAATAGAATATCAGATGTTTATTATTTTTGATAATATCTAAATAATTATTTTGGATAGTATAAATATATTGTGTTTGAGAAATTAATCATATTTTATTATTAATATTCATTTTTTAACTTATATTAGACTAAATAAATAGTATATTATACACATTATATAAAAACTCTCTAACAAAATTCTTATTTATTTACGATTAATCCCCTGAGAGTAGAAAATATTAATATTAGAAATAGCAAGTTGATGGAGGATAATTATCAACTGAGAATTGGTTTGGTCAGTGGTGGTGCCTATTGGCTGCCGCTTACGTCGACCGTCGAGGTGGCAACTAAAGAATATTCACGGACGTGCCGCCGTGCATGCCAGCCACCTTAGCTAGCTACCGAAATTTAGGGAAAATAATAAAATGCGACTAGAAATGATAGAAATTAGTAAACTTAAGTAATTAGTTAGTAATATTTAAAAATGTAATATAAAAATATATTATTAAATTATTTAAAAATAAGTAAATAAATTAACTCAATAAAAAATTAATGAATAATGTTAATATAATTTTTAAAACTTATTAATTAGTTAATTATCAAACTAAAATTCAGTCTTTTAAATATAAGTAAAATTATTAATTTTTTTTAAATTAGTTGAAATAAAAAATATCTATCTATTAATTAATATTCTTTATTTTAAAATTATATAATACTTTTTAATTTTATCTCTTAAATAATCTTACTTGCAACAACTATTTTAGATTAAAAAGTATTTTATGTCATAAATATTATAACAAATAAATTTTTTAATCCAATAGGTGGTAATTAATATTTAAAAATTATAATGAGTAGTAGAACAATTGTTTAAAAGCATAGAAGTTAATTTTGATATGTTAAAATATGTATAATTTTTTACATAATCATTTAATCAAATTTATTCTTTTAGATAACTATTTAGGTGATAAATGTAAAAAGTTATATTTTTTAATTATAATACATAATTAAATAGATGCATAAATTAAATTAAAAAATATATAAAAATGTAATTATTTAAAAAAAAATAATTATAAATTAAGTTTCTATTATTTTATATAAACATATTTTTTATATACAGGTTTTTTTGTATTTACTATTTATATATAAATCTAGTTTCAAATTATAAATATTAGCATATTAATAAGTGCTAATGTGTTAAATAATTCACTCTTTTTTTATTGAATATGTATAAAAATAAATAAAAGTAAAATTAGTTAGAATGACAAGTTATTTTAAATTTAATTAAGATAGTTTAAGTTTAAAATGACAAGTTAGTTAATTAGATATTTTTGTCCTCATTTCTAAAATTTTTTGGATCAGTCACTGATTATATGTAATGAGCCACGTATAAACACCGTAGTAGTAACCACGTCAATGCGAAAATGGTGTAAAGGATGAAAGTAACTTATATTTTAAATTTTAGAAACTAAATCAATTCTTAAATTATTTGATGATCAGGAATTCGCTTAAGCAATATTTGTTTTCCTTTTATTATTTCAGTATAAAACTTTGCGTTCAATTTTTACTCTATCTCAAAATTAAGTTGTAATAAGTTATCAAAATGATAGACTCAAATGCACTAATTATTTGATTAATTCATTCATTATGCTAATATTAATTAAATGCTATGGTCCTCTTAAAATAATGGTCGAATCCTGAAAAATGTTAGATTGCATATACACGTTTCTGAATTCTTTTCCCCCAAAGACTATAATTTATATGACTAAAAAAACATTTGAAATAATTAACAGAGGGGACATTAATTATTGAGAGGGAATGTGTTTAGTACTTTAGTGCCCGTGACAAATAAAGAATAGAAAAGTAATAGACAGGTTTTCTGGGTTTGTGGGCCAGATCATTTGATGCCAGCCAGCTACTAAGAATTATTTAGTACCAATTTATAAAATATTATTTGGATTTAGTTAAAAAAAATCTCAAATTCATTAGGTAATAGGGGTGAGTACAGGTAGGTAGCAGGTATCGGTTCAATCCGAACTATACGATGACTTTTATTAGTAATTGGTTCGGATATTGATTTTGAAAGTACGAAATTTAAATCGATCCACAAATTCGATCATATATTAATTAAATAAAAAAATTAAAAATATATATGATTTTTCTATTAGATAATGATTATTTATTATTAATATGTTTGGATTTTAATGAATTTAGTTTTTAATGTATTTGGTGTTTAACATGTTTAAATTATTTCTATTGATATTACATGTTTATTGTACTTGTTAAATTTTTAAGATAAAAATTAGTTATTTTTTTATGAATTTCAAAATCATCGGATACCTAATTATCCGAACTGAACAAATTCATTTTTAATCGGTTTGGTTTGGTTCAGATACATGTACAAACAATCGTAAATTCGAATCAAATCGAACCAATTACATTTTAATCAATTCGATTCTAATTTTATCATAAACCCAAACCAAACCAATCCGTGCTCACCCCTGTTAGGTAAGGTGTTTGTATTGAAATATTATTTTTCAAAATATTTATCATATAAAGAATACATACAACTATCCTAAATAACTAATCTTAACTAGTACCTTATTTAAAATGTTTATTAGCAATATTCATATTATTTTTATTATATCTTATTCATATGATTTTTGCTGTACAATTAGCCACATCTTTTATTAATATATAGATAAGATATACATAAACTTCAAATAGCTATAAATAAATGCATTCAAATAAAATTGAATATTTGTAATAAGTGAATCTATTGTGTCCGACAATGATTTTATAGAGAGAGAGAGAAAAAAGTTATACCAGAAAAGATGAAGAGAATAAAAAAGTGAATAATTAATCCACTTATGAATTCATCTTTTTTTTAATATTAAATTCATCTAACAATATTGATCATATACATTATTAATTTTTTTTTCTGATCGTGATATTATTAAGTTTTGTTAATAGTATCTAAAGCCAAAAGTTATTGTATATGTCCGATCCACGAAGAAAGCTTAATATATTTTTTTATAGTACAAGACAGATAAATTTTAATTTAAAAAAACAGAAACAAGAAAAAGAGTGTAAATAAAGTCCAGTGGCCCACGTTGTAAGAATTTCTCACCTGATTACCACAAAATCCAAGTGTTAAAGAACTTCTTAGTTCTTACCTGATAATTCAACTTATTAATTCACGAAAAAAAGTTCTTAATTTACGAATTTTTTTAAAAAACAATTTTATGAAATACTGAATCTAAATTAAATATCTGAATATTCATTATTTCACGACAATAATATTGAATAGAAAGAAGAAGAAATAAAAAAAAGTAAAATATCCACTAGAAATAATTATGGAAGAATCAATCAGGAAGCATATAAGTCAAAGTGCATAGAGCATAGATGGTTTTTTGTCATAAATATTTTTGTTTTTTTGAATTTAAGAATTATTTGAATAAAAATATAGAGAACAAATTGAAGATATGATGTTGACGCCATTTTTCTATTTCAAATTCTCAATGTTTTAAGTTTGTCATTTTAAATGGTGGGAGTGTTTTTACAAGGATTCTAATGCTCAAGTTAGCATGGCTCGCAAAAAAAATTAAGTTAATTAGAGATCATACCTTAATACACATATTTAGAATAATGCATATATGGTGAGATTGTGATATCATGAGATTGGAACTCCTCTCCATATGTTTTTATAAAGACTATAAGTTGTCTTTTAAATTAAATTTATATAAAAAAATGAATTACTATTTTTATGAGTTATTTGATATTTTATTTTGGTATATCATATGTTCATATGATGCTTTTAAATTTATATGTAGTTGATATTATAATATTTTTTTAATAGTAGAATGATAATTATAATATAATAATTAACTTTATAAAGTTGAGTTATTAAATATTAGGTAAATTCTACTCTACCCTTTCTATAATAACATGTATATTACCCTCTGTGACATGTCATTTTTTAATTGGTTGTTATGTTAATTATGGTTAAACTTGTCGGTCTCTTATTCCCTGTGATTCTGTGAATACAAACCAGTCTGATTATTCGATGAATTGTAGTGAATCAATTCCACTTCAAAAAATGTTTATCGTATTCGAAGTGTGAAAACAGATCGATGAGTAAAAGCAATAGATCCCTAAAACACGAAATTCATTTTGATTTTGAAATTTTCTTCCGCCGATACACATGAAATTGTTCCTACAGCGAAATCAGATCAAATCGAAAGAAGAGAAAGAGAATCGCATGAACCTACTCTTCTCATTTCATCTTGTTATTAGTAAATCAAAGCCTCATTACTACTAATTTTACTACTGTATCAACTAGCATTAGATCGGTTCCATATCCTCGATGTAATAGGATTCGTAATGCTAACAAACGGAATCCAAGCAAAACAAAACACAATTAGTTTTCTCTCAGATCAAACAATCGCTAAGGAAATGGAAACAGCTTTTCATTGTACAGAGTTGAGATGATTTTTTCTTTTAATTTAAGAGAGAAATGGAACCGAGGTGAATTGAGTTTTTGCACAATGATAAAAATATAACTTTACTTTTTAATGTTTATAAAAATTATATATTCATTCCTTTTATAAAAATATTTAATTACAAAATTACTTTACTTTAGTTAACATATTAACTCTTATTGAATTAAATTAACTCAAACTAAAACTAAGCATCTAATTAAAACATGCCACATCACAAGGGGTAATTTACATGTTTATTTAAAGAGGGTTGAGTAGAACTCACCTAAATATTAATGTATTATAATGAGTGATGAGAAATTAATATTCTCCTCCTTATAATGTGTTCTTTAGAATATGAGAAAATACTTAATCATCAAATGGAATCATTGAAATTTTCAAAGTTTACTTAGTCATA
>NC_029781.3:105751661-105751966 GCF_000817695.3 Arachis duranensis
GAGTGAAATGATTTCTTTTTTGTTTTTGGGTCAAGATGTGACCAAAAATACTTGATGAGAAAAAACTAAAAGAAAATTGAATATCCCATAGGGCTTCTGATCTGTTGAACTATGGATTTTTGGAAGGCCTATTCGTACATATATGTGCAAAGGAATTAATTTAAGAGAATAGAACATGCATGACCAAAACAAAACGATCGTAGAAAATAACGGGTCCAAAAAGGGATTACTAAATCATATACAGTTAGACCCAAAATAAATTAATAAATAATCACATGCATAAACACACACCATGCCCTGACCAA